>NC_068972.1:33284028-33584028 GCF_016808095.1 Vigna angularis
GTTTAAACTAGTGTAAAGAGTTTGAAGAGATCAAGATGTTGATGTTGTATGGTCTTGATAGATGTCCTTCTAGGAGGTTAGGCCAACCATGAAGGAGAAGGTATAAAGAAGTCTAGAAGAAGACAATTTCATAAAGTAAGAACTCAAAAAGAGAAGCCTTGCAATTTTGGCAAGAAGACTTTACACTCAATCAAGTTCTAAGGATTACAAAAGGGTGCCTCTCCTTTTATAGGTGAAGGAGAAGGCTAGAGTACATGAAATGTTTAGGAGCCTTTTCATCATTTGATGAGGAGCCTCATCATTAAATGAGGAGCCTATGCATTAAATGAGGAGCCTAAACATTAAATGTTAGGAGCCTTATGCTTTGTAACAAACTTAGTCAAAACTTGTAATGCAAAGGATCCTTGCAACTAACTCCTTTCAAACCCATTTTTAACTCATTTCTAACCCATTTTAGGTGTTACCTTATAACTAAGGACCTAATGGTGCGCTAGCTCTCTCTTAAAGCCACCAAACCTTCTAAGCAAAGCTAAATAAAGTGTCTTGGCCAAATACAAGGCCTAAAATTGATCTATATTACATATTTACAAAAGTGCTTTAAGATAAAGAAGAAGACTAAAATGTCCTCCATAAGAGTAGAATCTTTGAAGCTCCATCTTCTTCCATCTTCTTTGACCATGGCTCTTTATGAGAGGTCCAATGTCTTCTAAGGTTTGAGGGAAAGCAAGAACAAGCTTGAAAGTCCTTCTTCTTCCAATCTCTTAACCTTAGCTTAAGTTGATGCTCCCTTCATGAATCTCCGTTTAGTTCCCAAAACGGATTCCATCAAAAAGCCATGATTATTCTAGAAGAGTCTTTTGATGAAATTGGAGAAAAAGTCTCTTTAAGGTCAATCTCTTCCTTTTTTAGTATAGTCCTTCGCCACAAGACGAGCCTTATACCTCTCCATATTACCTTTGGAATCTCTTTTGGTTTTAAGTATCCATTTTCAACCAATGGGTTTTACATCTTCTAGTAATTAGACAATTTCCCAAGTCTTATCATATTGGATGAAGTTATACTTCTCATTCACTACTTAATCCATTTTTCTGAATTAGGATTTTGCATGGCTTGACGAAAGTTGACTGGGTTATCTTCCATCATACCATTATTTTCCTTGTTTTCTTAGAGTAATACCACACAATCATATGGAATAACATTCTCCTTTCTCTCATGGATCTCCGCAAAAATACTGTCTCATGAAGCATAGATTCTTGAGGATTTTGAGTTTGTTCTTCATAACCAACCGAATTGTCTTGAGTAGGAGATTCAATAACCATTATCTTGTAGAGGTTATGAAATTGCTTCATAAAAAACAAATGTATGAATCAGATAAGAAATTTTCATAAATTCTTCTTTTAAGATAAAGTCTTTAACCTTAATCTTTATCCAAAAACTCAATATCCTCAATGTGCGAGTTTCCGTCGTCTCAAAACATTATCTTTAAGAAAAAACCTAGAAATAATAGTATGTACTCATAAAAATGTTATGATTTTTATGTATATTTGTTCATTACTTTTTAAAAAAAATCAATATCTAATATGGTTCTTATCAAATTAAAATATTAAATATAATATTTATATAATTAATATTTCATAATATATATATATATATATATAATTTTAATCATAAATATAATTAATTAAATCATCTTAATATTTTCACCAGTAATAATGATCGTAATATATTTAATTATTTATTATATATATCACCCAAATGCTAACATTAGCTATGATTAATGTTATAAGCTGTGATTAATGTTATTTACATATTTGAATATTAAAATTTCCTCGTCTGTCCGACGGAAATTTTAAGAATATATTTAAAAGAACTTATTCTACATTCATTTGGTCACAACTGATAATATACTATGTAAGGTGAAACAAATATAAAAATTCTATCTTACACTAATAATAAGAAGATGAAACTGTGCAAGTATAAGTAAATATCAGCGAAGCAAAAATGAATATGCCCTTGCAGCATTAGGACACAACGAACCTGCGAGAGTAGATGCTATCAACTGTTCACATTATATCATATTATACCCTTTGAGTCATTAATTTATACAATTTTCATGAGTAATATTTCATATGTTTAGGCATATATGACTGAAGAGTATTTTCAGTACAGTTTGTTTCTTTTGGCAGAACTTTGAAAGTAGCCATTTTTCCAATTTTGTTAAGCTATAAACGTATTATATGTGAAGCTTGCTTTTATACATATATATATATATATATATATTCTTTTGCAATGACAGAAAAGTAATTGAAAAAGAATCACCTTACCAAGGCATGTTTCACCAGAAATAGATATCCTTATCTTGGTTTGTACCTCACAGTCAAGAGAGTAGACACCAACACATTTCCAACGAAAAATTTTAAATTTTTTTTGAAGAAATTAAGTAGTAGGTGGCAAAGAAATTGAAGGGTACACGTGTTGAACTCAAAGCAGTGACTGCACAGAACGAGGTTGAACAAACGACACCTGTCCTTAACGTGGCAAAAGGTGCGATCAGGCTTAGGAAATTGGTCTCTGATATTTTGTTCTCTACGTGGGACAACCTCAGTTCCTCAATTCTTATATAATATGTTACTGCATTTAACAGCTTTTTATCCTTTAATTTAGTAACTGTGTTTTTGTGTGGCGTCTCTGTGAGTTTGAACACACACACTGTGCAAGTGTTGCCACTTCCAAAACCTCTTCTTCCCAATTAGCCTTATAATTAAGTTCTGAAAATGTTGTAAGCCACACAAAAAGAACTGGTATTTGAGTTGAACACATTTTTCAGGTATCTTTTCTTTTATTTTTTTACTATATTTTTGTATACATTTATATTTATATAATGTAATTGTGTATCCTTGCTGATCTGTGTTGTCATTGCATTATTCATTCTGTCTTTTGGTTTGAATATGAGTTATAGATTTCACATACCAGAATGCATGCTTGATCCTTTGGCTTGACTTTCTGGATTATTTTTTTTTTACTTGTAAATTTATATTTGAACAAGAGACTTTCACCTTCGAATTTTCTTCGAGTTTTTACACAAAAGAATTGATAGAACATATAATTTTTCGTTAAGAATAGCTATGTCTAACGACTTTTTCTTTTGGTAACTAACTCACTTTTCAAATGATGTATCGGAGTTTACAAGTTTTCTATATTTTCATTTAATTATAAATTAGGACATGCTATTTCTTAATTTGTATTATAATTTAAAAAGTTATACTATTTTATGATTGAACAAAAACCTACTTTTTATTTTTTGAAATCTGGCCATTTTTATTTCTCTGAAAAGAATTACATTTGAGAAGAGTTGTAGTTGTTGTTTTTGGTATTTTTGTTTAGTGAAAACTTAACTCACTTTAAAGAAAAACTTGAACGGTATATATATATCAGATCTCTTAAATATTCATTACATTATTACTATCATTATCAATATACTTGTAATTTTGATTAGGCACATAAAGAGTGAAATCCCCCTAAGAACAAGGTTCTAAATTTTGACCTCTTGAATTGGTACAATATTAATGGTTACGGAGGCCCATCCATACCTACTGCACTTCTGTGCTGTGTCTTCGATATTTGTAGGCAATGCACTAGACAAAGGATTCAACTTTTGCTGCTATCCCTTGCCCAACTTCATACACTCATAATATTCTTTCTTCATGCACTTTCTTAAGTGGGATTCGGTGGAGACCAAGAATTTCCTCTTCAGTCCAACAAGAATCAAAATCCACATATATGTTTCTCCATACCCTTTCGGATAATATTAAATAACACAGCTAAGTTTTTTTTTTTTTCTTTTTCAATTGTTTTTGACTTTTATCTGTGTATTGAATTTTACTATGTGGACGTGAGCTTGGGAAACCCCTTGTTTGATTCTCTTACTCATCCAATAGATGTGCTACAATTGTCACTACTACTGCGACATCTAGTTCTAGAGCTATGAATCGAAACATTCATTGCTCCCTTTAATTTTGATATATGTTTGGATTTCTATTTACTAACGCAATGCCAAAAATAAGAATTGAAAAGATAGTTTTTTGTTCTTTTATTAAGAACACAGTGCCATCATAATAAAGTTGTTTAGTTTCCCTCCTATTCATCTTTTGACCTTTCACAACGCAAGTGTAAGAATAAAGAGAACAAAAAACCAACGCTTGAAAAGCATGGTGGTGGCGGAGTCTGAGATGAACTCACAAAACGACGCTGAATCTTCGATAGAGTTGGAGCAACTGCACGACGTCAACAAGAATCACCCATTCTCTTCATTGGGAAGAGAAGCTTCTTCCATCTACTCCATCACCCTCGACGAGTTCCAACACACGCTATGGGAGAATGGCAAGAACTTTGGGTCCATGAACATGGACGAGTTTCTCAGCAGCATATGGTGTGCAGAAGAAATTCAAATTTTAAACAACAGCATCAACATTAGCAGCTTCTCACTGAATGAAGCTTCCGCAGAAAAAGGGTTGATAAGGAAGCAACCGAGCCTTCCTCGGCAAGGGTCTCTAACACTTCCTGCACCTTTGTGTAGGAAAACAGTGGACGAGGTTTGGTCTGAGATACACAAAGGACAACAACAACGGCAACCACAGAAAAACAACGACAATAACTGTGGAAGCGTTAATAATGATAACAATGCTCAAAATACCGATTCTGCCAGTCGCCAACCTACCTTTGGAGAGATGACTTTGGAGGACTTCTTGATAAAAGCTGGGATAGTTCGTGAACAGTGTGCCATTGCAACGCCAGTTCCAGCTTCTACAAGTCAAAATCAGCATTTGCAGCAGTATGGCTTCTTTCCTAATAACAACCGTACAATGGAGCCTTCTTTTGTCGGAAGGCAGGTGATGGGGCTTGGTGGCGGCGGTTTCGGCGGTAGTGCTGGTGGGAATGTGGTTAGACCACCTTATCAGGCGGTGACTAAGGGTGGTGGTGGGGGTGGTGCAGTTGGACAGTCTTCTGGGTATCCGGCGGCAGTGCCGTCAGCGGTTTGCTTTGGACCGAGGGCGGTGAATGGTGGCGGTGGTTACGAGGCAGTGAGCAACATGGGAGTGGTGGCGCCGGTGAGTCCGGTTTCGCCGGAGGGGATAGGTACTGGTGAAAATTTTGGTTCCAGATTTGGGATGGACAAAGTTGTGTCAAGAGGGAGAAAGAGGGCGTTTGATGGGCCTGTGGAAAAGGTGGTGGAGAGAAGACAGAGGAGGATGATCAAGAACAGAGAATCAGCAGCCAGATCCAGAGCAAGAAAACTGGTACTTTCTGCATTTCATGATTAAACTGCATTGATACGAAGCTAGATGTCTTGTCTTGTTAATCATTGTTCTTGATAAATATGCTTTTTGTTTGTCTGGTTCTTAGAAATTATACTGTGAAATTTGCACTGCAGCTTTCATAGTTTAGATTTGAAGTTCTATTCTTCCAATTTTTATGAGGGTTACACACTTTCTTTTAGCAATACAACTTCTCTCCAAAAAGGAGTGAGAAAAAGGAAAATTAATCTACAAATGAAGTAGTTTGTCCCTCTTGAAAATATGTGACTAAATCAACTCCTAATTTAGCCACAGGATCTGGCAACTTGTTTTGATATATTCTTTTTCAAATTTAGATAACAAGGATATCAAATTGTCAGTAAAATTTTGTTGGCTGCCACATGCCTAGGTGCGTTGTGATTTTCAGTTGGTGAGCTCCCGCATCACTGATAATTGAGGCAGGCAAAACAGTTAGGCTAATTAATTATAAAAGCACCTTTTTTTAACATTGTATAGTTTACTCTTTTGATTCTTCTTTATTGATAAACTTTCTTTCCCTTAAGTGACAAAAGGGTGATGTAAAGGGGTAGCGTAAAAGATGTTAGAATAGGCTTTTTCTTGTTAATTAAACTGATTACCTGCTTTGGAGGAAAAGGTAGAGAAAAAAGGTACCTGATTAGATAAGTAGGATTACTTTTGAGAGCTTTTGGCCTTAGAAAACTTCCCCCTGTATAAATTCAAACAAAGGAATGAAATTGCAGTAGAGGGATAAAAAGTTTTAAACCTTTAAAATACAAAATGGTTGCTTTCTTATCTTTACCCTTTGAACATAATATTGTTAATGACCTTTCTTTTCGTGGTATTATCTTTCACTTTTGCTTTGGCAGGCATACACAATTGAATTAGAAGCAGAATTGACCCAGTTGAAAGAAGAGAACGCCGAACTTAAACTATCACTGGTATGCCAACTATATTGTACTTTGATCAATGTTGAAGTTCTTTCTTTATTTTGTATATTGTACCCAGTAATTAGATTCCATATCTAACATGGATCATGCTTCTATACATAGGCTGATCTTGAAAGGAGAAGAAAGCAACAGGTAACTAATATTCTTATGCAATTAATCACAAACATTTATTTATTCTTATGCAATTAATCACAAACATTTATTTATTCTTATGCAATTAATCACAAACATTTATTTATTTATTCACATCACAATGTGAACTACAGTCACCTTTTTTGCAGCATTTAGAGGAAGGGAATTGGAGAGTTCAAAACAACCTTCAAAAGGCCAAAAATAAATCGAGATCATTGAGAAGGATCATGAGTTGCCCTTTATGAGAAAATGATCTGCATCTATAAACAGTACTGACAATGCTTAGATTTTAGCACAGAAAGGACTATTGGCTGTGGTGCATCTTCTTGTGTTTTTTCTTGAAAAGACTCCATGACGCAGAACTAAGAAGAAAGCAGGACATAGAAAAAACACTGAAACTAATGTCAAAGCCAATAAGGGAAGTTCGTGTCGATCAAAGGATTAGTTTACTGTTTTTCATGATGAGTGACTGGTTAGTGAAACATAGTAAATATATGTAGTTGCTTGTGTTATATTAATAATATTTTCAGTGTCAAATAAATAAAATCATTTACACTAGTTTTCTTGGTTTCATCAGCGGTCCATTACGAATTTATATTGAGGAAATAAACCGAGTGGGATACCATCAAATATTTTACAACGGTTGTATAAGCTTATTGCTAATTACTGCATTTCGTAAATAAAGTAAAATAAAAACCAATTTAGTATTCTTGATAAGTTGAACAGCTATATTGTATAAAAAAAGTAGCATAGTGATTCTGTTTGGTCATGTTCGAATTGAAACATTCATTGCTGCTTTTAATTTTGTTATATTTTTACAACAACAATGTTAAAAAAAATTGTTAAAATATTATTGATCTTATTGAAAAGGGCAGACTGTTACCAAAGTTACTGTAAACTAATCATATCAAAGTCACACTCTTTAATTCAAAATATTTTTAAAGTTGAGGCTTTAATTTAAAATATTTAAGGTGATATAATTTTGTTTAAAGTATTTTTAAGTGAAAATATTATAAAGTGAAATCGTATTATCCTCGCAATTCTTTATCTTCGCAATTTTTATCCAAACTGAACTCCACTCGAGTTTGGAAACTTCAATTAACTTCAATTTAGAATGCAAAATTAAAGTTGCCTCGTCTTGATCATTTTAGAACACGATTTATTCATATTTATAATTTTTTTAAAATTAAAGTTTTTAAAAATTTATATGGAAACATTGTTTTTGACCATAAAATCACAATTTATTCATATTTGTGATTTCTTTTAAATTAAATTCTTTTAAAATGTATACGGAAACAGTGTTTTTGTCCGCAACAGAAAAGGAAATCTGAAATAGAGATGGAAATTTGAGATAAAAATAAAAATAATAATATTTTAATATACATAAATTTTTTATTCTATTCTTTTTTATCATTTTCTTTTTAAAATACAAAAAAATAATTTTTAATGATCATTATATCATTCTAATATATCAAATAAATATAAATGTAATCATCCTACCATTTATTTTAAAAAATAATATTATTCAAATGAGTTGTGCATGAACGACACTAAAAAGAATGAAGCTAAATTTTATGATTGATAGGCAATGAATGATTCCATAAGTGAACATACACAGACACGTAAACATATGTACATATGCACAACACACATGTTTCTCATTGTAACGTGACTCAGTAAAATGGGCAACATATGAACAAAATAAAACAAAAAATTGTACGATAATCAATTTATTGCAATATTTTTATTTTTATAAAACACGAACATCCATAAAATAATCATTGGCACCTACTTATTAAGAAAAAGTACTTGTCCAAAGTAGGAATTGCCATATTTTGCAGAAAAGGAGAGCATAATTTTTTGTAAATCAGGCTTATGAAAACTACACTGACTTTTAAACAATATCACTCCTTTTATGGTTTAAAAAATTCTTATATGGAAAAAGGAAACATTGTTCTTTCTTCTTTGACTTTGTAATCATTTGATGATTTTTGAAACAATAAAGAAATGGCGGGATGAGGTGTCGAATAGTGTTTGAGGACTTTTCGCAAAAAGTGTTAGACATTGTTTGTAGGTGTTAAACAGTCTACAAACATTGTTAAAGGCTTAAGGATTTTTAAAAGCTTTTGGAAACACACTAAAAAGATGGCAAAGATAAAAGCTCGTTTTATACTGGTTCACTCAACCTAAGTTATGTCAAATTCTCCTTTAAGACTTCTTTAAGGGTTCCACTAACTTTAACAAGTTATAAACGAGTTTCACCACTCCTCGTTTACAACAGCTCAACTGGCTAAATAATGTTTAACTCCCACTGAGTTAAACAATTTGAGTGTTTTCAATCATTTTTTATTATCGAAAAACAAATGTATGTTTAAAGCTAGTATAGAAAAATAATTCTGTGATGAATCAATGTTTTCTACTATTCACTTAGCTTATTGTACTACATTTGTTTAGGGAATTGTGCTTAATTGTCCAATATTTTCTCAGTTTTGATATTCGAACTTAATTTGACCAGTAATTCTTATTTTAATTAATTTGAATTATTTGAGTGTAATTATTTTCATTATTAATTCCAGGGAATTGTTTGGAATATTATTTTAGGATTTCAAGAGGGCAAAAACGTCAACAACCACTCTTCACATAAGCGTTTTAGATTTAATTCTATAGTTTTTTGTGTATTTTTTGGACAGATTTACACCATTGGGCCATTTTGGGTCAAAGTTGTAAAAGCCTAATTTGTGGGCTGACTTGGAGACAAGGGTTTTAGCATCAAAAGGGGGGAAAACCTCCCATACCCTTCATTCTCATTTTTGGGGAGTATTTTGGCTCTTGGACAACTCTCCCATTTGGCGTTTTAGGTTTTATTTACGTTTTCCAGCACATTACATTTCAACAATATAATTTTGATTCTGCAATTTCATTTTGGACTCTTATCTTGAAATTTAGTTTTTTGCACTTTCAATTCCATGCACTGCAATTTCGTTTTAGGTTTTCCCATTTCATCTTCTATATTTCGTTTCTATATAGCATAACATTTTTCTGTTTGATTTCGTTTTTCTGCATTAAGTTTCACATTTCCAGTTCTGTTCGCATTGCCTCTGCTGTTATGTTACCCATTTCATTTTGTTGTTTCAATTCAGTCAAAATGATAGCTTAATCTGTTTTGGGTTGGTGATTAGTGACGTTGCATTGCTTCCATGAGGTTTCTGAATTGTATTGTTGAATCTGCTGCATTGAATCTACATTTCATTCAATTTGTTGTGCATCGTCGATTAGACACGCTTAGTGGTCTAATTTGGGTTGATTATCGCTTACTTAATTAATCTGTTCGGTGCATAACTGCTCAAATGTGTGCAATTAGTTTGCTTAATTCGTTTTAGGAAAACCCAATTAATCTTCGCTTAGTTGATCAATTGGTGTAGGAATAGGGTGAGAGCAGCGTTTAATTGATTGTTTACTATAAATTTTACAATAGTGTTTAGTCAGATAACGTTTAACGAGTTATCCAAGACGGCCTTTGCGATGAACACTAGTTTGATAGACGATTTTGTTAAACTTCAAAATAAGGGGTTCCTAGACGATCTTGTGTTAATAATATCTCCCTTTCAATGATTAACAAATATTATGCTAGTAGTTTATGCATATAGAATATCAGAAAAAAGAAAAATATAAGCATATAACAAATAATCAATATAAGTGTGTATGTATGATAAATGACTCCCCATTAGTAACAAGACATTGTTTACAACAACATTTAGTAAGATTGAAGGTAAAAATTGTTCAGAGTAGATAAATTATAAGTTAGGAAAAAAAATTCAAACAAAATAATTGTTCATGATTAATGTAAGCAAAGTGTTAACCATCAATTCGTTAGCATCATTCTAAGAATTTCTATCTTATCTTTTTACTCGTGTCGGTGGCATGATTTTAAGAAATTCTATCCTATCTTTTCTTTATATCATTGTGTTGAGATTTCTTTACCATTGTTTCTGTTCCTGTGAATATCTATGTTTAGTTGTTGAGATTCATGTAATTTATTTTAAAATTTTAAGAATATAAGAAAATTCCAGTTTATATACTAAATCAAGCTAAAATATTCTTATACACTCATAAAAAGGAGTCATTGTATCAAACATTTTTTAAATCCACCCACCATATCACCATTAACAAAAAAACATTGCTTGGAATTTCTAAGTGTTCTTTCATCTCATACATAAAAAGTATGGCTAAGCTCGAAACTCAAAACCAACAACAACAGAAAAAGAGTAACCTACGTCACATAATTACTAACTAACATAAAAGAACGCAACGTAAAAGAGATACAATGATATTTTTGTATGAAATTATATTATTCAAAATCTTACATAAATAAATAACATTATTATGGTACAGAAAAACTTTTTCTAACAAAAGAATGTATTTTTTTTTCGTACTTACTTCTTTTTCTTCATTTTCCTTTTTCTTTGATTTGCAATTCACTCTCCACAAGTCTTTTTATCTTTGTGGAACCCAAATTTGCAGATGGTTCACAACATCTTTTAAATTATAAGCTAAATTAATAGGCTACTTTTTTTAGTTTATTATTAGCCTAACAATATTATTGTACACTAAAACTATTGCTAACAAAAAAAATGTATTTATTTAAACAAAAATAAAGAAAAAATATTTAACTTGCTAATATAAAAGATGATGATTTATTCCTTTTCAATTTTGTACTTACTTTTTTTTCTTCATGTTCTTTTTTGTGTGATTCTCAATTCACTCTGCACAAGTCTTTTTATTTTTGTGGAAATAAAATTTGCACATGGTTCACAAGATCTTTTAAATTATAAGCTAAGGCTGCATTTTTTTAGTGTATTGTTGGCCTAACAAATTTTATAAATTCCAAACAATACATTAACCAAACACTATAACACCATCATAAACTAAGTTGTTGGTTAATAGTAAAACAATATTAATACACATAGCAAAACTCCAAGATGATATTTGTGTATTACAACTATCCTCCATATTAAGTATATAAAACTTAATTTTAGCAATGATGCATTAAGATAGTTAGTTCTTTTAAAGGATATAGAATTCATTAAAACATTTCTTACTAATGAATACAATAAGTGTAACGTAAGTTTATCTATATGAACAATCATCCTAGATATTTTGATTTCCCTTTTACAAAAGTTAATTATATGAACTTCTAGATAGATGTATAAAAACAATAGCTTGCATAATACACACTAGTGCAGAAATGACCTTTAACGTCACCCCATAGACGTCCGTCCACAACAGCTCCAACGTAAATAATTGACCGGTGGCATATCCGTAAATAAGTGAAACTCTAGACGTCCGTTGTGGGGGGGACGGACGTCTATAATATTATAGACGTTCGGGTCCCTCCCACGGACATCTAAAACCCCCCGCGAATATCAATTTGAAATCCCCAAAGACGTCATATTAATGATAGCCCCGACGTCTATAGGATTATAAACATCGGGGCCTCATAGTACTGGACGTCTAATAGTATTTATACTAAAACGCGAACCCACGAGCAGTTACGCTCACTGTTCATCGTCTTCCCCGCGAACTCTCTCTGCGGCATTGCATTTCCATGTGTGTTTTCTCTCTTTTGGACCGTTTAAATTTACTTTCAATCCGATTACATTGCTCTGTGATGAAATATCTTTGATTTGAACCGTTTAAAAATCGTTTTTGGTGTGTTTTGGTGTAGTTTGTTGTGTGCTCTTGGGTGGCTTTTTTGACTGTTTTTGGCCTACGTTTTAGGTCGTGCCCTCCTCAATTTCCCTCCCTTTCATTTGGAATCTACTTTTCAGGTTAGCTTGTTCGTTGATAAAGGTTTTTTGTATGCATGTTATTGGTTTTTGTGTATGCATGTTTTTGACTCTAAGGTATGCATGTGTTATTGGCTTTTGAATATGCATGTATTAGTTGTGTTATTATAATTGTGATATGTTAATGTAAGTATCAAATCATTGAGTGACACTTAGTTCCCGTTTGAAATTTAACACAAACGATTAATATTTTAATCGTTTGTGTTAAATTTTGAATTGTCCGATTGGACAGTTTAAGAAAATTAATTTTCATAATTTGCAAAACATGTCAATTGGAGTTTATGGATAAGATTGATAAAATTTCGGTCCAGTATTTGTGTTGTTCTCCGGATGCATATTTGATTGTGGTCATCGTTGACTACTCTCATTTCGTGTATTTCGGAGACCAATGCGAAATGCTGCCGAAATTTTATCAATTTTATCATGTAGACTTCTTTGCACGTGTCTTAGCAAATTATGAAAATTATTTTTTTTGAATGGGTAGGGCATAACCTTGTGAGAGTTAAAAAACTTATACTGATGATTTTACGAACATAGTATGGATTGAAGCTGGATGAATGAATGTCGCATCGGTGAAGAATATGATAAGGGTGTTTCGAAGTTCTTGCAATACGTTGAACAAAATGCTTAGTCTGTGAACGGGACATATTTTTGTCCTTGTGTTCGTTGTCTTAATCAAATACGGCAAGACTTAGGCAATGTGTGTGACCATCTATTCATGTACGGCATAATGAGGACTTATACCGTTTGGACTTGGCATGGAGAAGTACTGGACCAGCCTACCACGTCACGCGGAACATATTATGTGGAAGAATGGATGAATGACCATTTAGAGGACATGATTCGTGATGTCGGTGAAGATAATTTTGGAAGAGTTAATTTGTATGATTCTCTTATTAATGATTCAGAGCAACCGTTGTTCCCAGGATGCTCGAACTTTACACGTCTGTCTGCAACTTTAAAGTTGTTTAGTTTAAAAGCAAGGAATGGATGGACCGATAAAAGTTTCACCGAGTTGTTAGAGTTGTTGAAGGAGATGCTTCTAGAAAATAATACTCTACCTATTCGTAATTACGAGGCCAAATTTGTTTTATGTCCAATGGGTCTTGAATATCAAAAGATACATGTTTGTCCTAATGATTGTGTTTTGTACACAAAGGAGTTTGCTTCGCTAAAGTATTGTCCAACATGTGGTTTATCCCGTTTTAAAAAAAAATCTGACAGAATCACTGCTAATGAAGGTAATTATGGTGCACCTGCTAAGGTGATGTGGTATTTGCCTATAATACCTAGGTTCAAACGTATGTTCTCTGTAAAAGAAGATGCAAAAAACCTTAAATGACACTCTGACAAAAGAAAGTGCGATAATCTTCTTCGACACCCTGCTGATTCACCACAATGGAAAAAGATTGATGACAAATTCCCAGAATTTGGTGCAAATCCAAGAAACTTAAGGCTTGCACTTGCAACTGATGGTATGAATCCTTATGGAAACTTAAGTAGCAAACACAGTTCGTGGCCAGTTATGTTGATGATTTACAATCTTTCTCCTTTGTTGTGCATGAAGAGAAAATATGTGATGTTGTCCATGATGATATCGGGTCCTAAATAACCTGGAAATGACATTGATGTTTACTTAAAACCTTTAATTGATGATTTGAAATTGTTGTGGGAAGAAGGGGTCGACGTGTTTGATTCACATGTTCAGGAACAGTTCCGTTTGTGTGCAATGCTGTTTTGCACTATAAATGATTTCCCAGCGTATGGAAACTTGAGCGGTTATAGTGTTAAAGGTCATTTTGCATGTCCCATATGTGAAGAAAACACTAGTTACCTTCAGTTGAAGCATGGTCAGAAGACGGTATATACAAGACATCGAAAATTCATTCCTCGTAATCATCCTTATCGTAGATTGAAAAAAGCATTTAATGGAAGTGCTGAGGATGGGGTTGTGTGCAGACCCCGGAATGGTGAAGAGGTGTACAACGAAGTCAAAAACATTGACATTGTGTTTGGAAAACATCGTAAAAAGTACCTCTGCAAAAAACATTTGGAAGAAACAGTCAATATTTTTTAAGCTTCCATATTGGTTTGAACTTGATGTTAGACATTGTACTGATGTGATGCACGTTGAAAAAAATGTTTGTGACAGTGTCATCGGAACTTTATTAAACGTCAAAGGGAAGAGCAAAGACGGAATAAAAGCACGACAAGATTTGGCTGACATGGGAATCCGATCTGAGTTACATCCACAGATAATTGGAAGACGCACCTATTTGCCCCCAGCCTGTCACACACTTTCTAAAAAAGAAAAACAAAGTTTTTGTAACTGTTTAAGAAGTGTGAAGGTTCCACAAGGTTATTCTTCAAATATTAGTAACCTTGTGTCTATGCAAGACTTAAAGCTAGTTGGTTTAAAGTCTCACGATTGTCATGTATTAATGCAACAATTGTTACCTGTTGTTATTCGAGGCATATTACCTCCTTCTGTTAGGGGTATTCTGACACGTCTGAGTTTTTTCTTTAATGCCATTTGCAAGAAAGTTGTTGACCCTCGAGGTTTAGATGAATTGGAAAATGAGAGAATAAGACTACTATGTCAATTGGAGATGTATTTTCCACCTTCTTTTTTTGACATCATGGTACATTTGATTGTTCATCTAGTTAGAGAAATTTGAATATATGGGTCGGTCTTCTTAAGGTGGATGTACCCAGTTGAAAGATACATGAAGATCTTAAAGGGATATGTCAAGAATCAGTATAGACTAGAAGCTTCAATCATAGAGCGATACGTTGCAGAAGAAGCCATTGAATTTTGTTCAAGTTATATGTCATCTTGTGAACCCGTGGGTCTTCCCAAGAGCAGACATGAAGGAAAATGTGAAGGTAAGGGTGTTCGAGGTGTGAGAATTCAAAGTGTTAGCAGAAAAGAAATTGACCAAGCTCATTTGTACGTCTTAAACAACACTATTGATGTCATTCCTTACATTTCTGACCACGTTAATGAAATAAAGGCAGCAAACCCAAAAATGAGTGAAAAATGGCATCTTAATGAACATGTGAAAACCTTCTTACAATGGTTTAAGAAAAAGATTTATGCGACTCCACATGTTTCTGAAACTTTATTGAGGTTATCTCGTGGGCCGAACACAGATGTCATTACATATGGTGGGTACTATATAAACAATATTTCTTTTCAGACAAAGGTAGAAGATGACAAAAGCAGAGTTCAAAATAGTGGTGTCACACTACAAGCTGAGGCTGTGCACTTTGCTAGTTCTAAAGACAAAAATCCAATCACAGCATCCATCAGTTATTTTGGAATAATACAAGAAATATGGGAAGTTGATTACGTCACTTTTAGAGTCCCAGTTTTCAAGTGTAAATGGGTTGATATAAATTCTGGTGTCATGACAGATGACCTTGGTTTCACATTGGTAGACTTGAACAAGATGAATTACACTGATGAACCATTTATTATGGCTAGTCAAGCAAGACAAATATTCTACGTCAATGATCCAGCGAATAACAAATGGTTAGTGGTTTTAGAAAGAAAAAACATGCATGGACATGATGATGACGATTCTCTTGATAAACTTGAGACAACATCTGTTGCATCTAGACCCACTGAAGACCCAATTGATGACGTTGCCGATGTCATCCAAGCAATTCGTAGTGATCACAATGAAGGGATTTGGGAAAAAACAATATCTTAATAGGTTGATATTTTGTTTTTTATTGACTTTATATGTATGTTCATCATAATTGATTTATTACTAACCTTGTATAATTTTTCAGGTATGTCGGCCTCAGACTCAGGATTGGGAAAGACTAGACGTGGTCGAGGCGTCACCCGAGTGGCAGATGTGACATCCGGACGTGTGGATGGTCAGAGGAGACATGTTGACATTGACCCCAGATCAGGTCATCCATCAGGGCCAAATGCTGATAGGTTTAGGAGTTATTTGGTCAAGTTAGCAAAAAGTCATGTCTCTATCCTTCATGCATGTTGGGATGACGTCCCAAAGGTCGACAAGAACCTCTTATGGCAAGATATTCAGGTATGTTTATACTTCATGCAATTTGTGATGTACTTATCTTTCATGTTTTCTTATCAATAACATGTTTTTTGTTTTTGACAGCAACATTATGATATTCCAAACACAATACAAATTAGAAAGAAAGTGTTATCGCATATAGCGATAAGATGGAGGGATTTCAAGACAAGGCTGACACGACTCTATGTGTTTGGAGACAGGCAACATGAAAATCCCTGTCAGCAATATACATTCACAGAGGAGGATTGGATGCAGTTTCGTGCATCTAGAGAGTCTGAGGAATGGAAGGTATGTTTCTTAACATCTGAAAATGTATTCATTGAGTTTTTATGATTTTACACTTATTTATATACATGGTTTCACAGGGTAAAAGGTTAGCCGCCCAAGAAAGACAAAGGCTAAACGATGCACCACACTTGTTATCACGATATGGTTATGCAAAACTGGAAAAGAAACTTAGAAAGTCTAGAGCGGATGCCTTGGGACTTGAGTCGCCGGACCTAGCACCTGCACCTGCTAGGTACGAGCTGTGAAAGGCTGCTCGGACTAAATCTGATGGGAACATGACATCTTCCTCAGCTGCCTTGATCTCACAGAGAATTGTAAGTTCAAATTATAAGCAGTTGTTTGATTGTGTATCTATCACAGCATGTCTTCTAAGTAACAATTTTTTTTTATGTGTAGGATGAGTTGGTTGAGCAGCAGACTCAGGGCACATTTGCTGGCCAAGGTAGGGACGACATTCTAACAACGGCCATTGGAAGACCCGAGCACCCAGGACGTGTACGTGGAGTTCCTGGGGCGATTGGTCTTCGTGACTACTTTGGCCCTACACAGAAAACCCCCCATCAATGAGTCAGGAGACACTGAGGCAGATGGATCTTCAGTGGGAGGAAAGACTCAACCAAAGCATGAGATCAATGGAGCAACGATTCATGGAGCAACTACAAGAACAAAAAGAAATACAAAGAGCGCTTGAAGAAAAGCTGCATTCCATGACGCAAGGCAACATGGGGGCCGCTGAAACTCCCACACCACCTCGTGTCAGGACTAGAGGATCATGTTCTGCTGTAGAACCCACTCAGTATAGTGGTCAGTATGAGCTGTTGGTTGATGGGGATCCCCCACGCATTGTGGCTGTCGAACGAGTGCTTTAGGGAGGGCAGACTATTCATGGTGTTGCCATATTACCCCAACACGTGCGTGTGACGATTGACGAGGTTCGGGATCCCCAGGCTCAGGTGCCTGTACCCACTCCAGAAATTAACTTTGTGGGGGAGGCCATAGGATCATTTATTGCCTGGCCTAGAGCATTGATCATGTCACACATCGCTACTCCACAGGTATAATGTCTTTTTCCTTAGTATTTCTATGTTTATTCTTCAAATATTTGTTGATAACTCTTTGACGTAAATTCTTATCTTCAGTTCACACATCCTCAGAAGCAGTCAATTCATGATACAGTCATACATGAAGATGATGACATGGCTGAAGCGGAGGATGATCCTCTATCAAAGCTAATGACAAAATTACCCAGGTTGAAGAAAGCACCATTAGAACTATACTGGGATTTGAGAGTATTTGGTGTTCCCCCACATGTGCCAGTTTATATCACATTCTCTGATGCATTGGAGGTGATTGGGGGAGACAGGATGTTGAATATTTCCATCATTCAGCTGTGGTGCATGTAAGATAGTCAATTTGGTCTTTCCTATTACTTTTATTTAGATTCATATAGTTTCTAACAACTTAACTTTGTTGTTTTAGGTACATGGACACAATCGTTGTAGACCAAGGTCGGTCTTCCATGTACGAATTTGTTGAACCTCAGACCATTCAACCGTCTGGTAACACACTTCAAAACAGACAACATTATTTGCAAACATGGATGGATGAGTCAAAAAGAGACGTATACCTTGTACCATACATTGATGGGTAGGTGTTGTTATATGTGGCCAGTTCATTATTATAGTTTCCGTAATTAGTTAAATAACTATTTATCCTTTATGATAGCATGCACTGGCAGCTGATGGTCATCATTCCCAAAGCATGTAAAATTATATGGTTTTGTTTGTTGCATAGGAAGATGAAAAATGACTTGAGAACAATGCTTCAAGGGTAAGTGTTTCTCCAAAAATGACTTTGAATTTGATGTTCACCTTCAACTTTTATGATAAATATAGTCATATTAATTATACTTTGTGTTTTCAATCTGTACAGAGTTATTGGTAAATCACGTGGTCAACTGGTTCAAATTTTGTATCCAAAGGTTTTAAGTCATTTATAGTTCTAATTCATTTTCTATGTTATTGAATGATCTAAATTCTTAACTATTTAGTTTGTTATTTTAGTGTAACCAGCAGCTAGATTCATGGGAATGTGGCTTTTATGTGATGTGTTGGATTAAGACCATCATTCGAGCTGTCATTACAGATGACTGGAATGAGGTAATAATGTATACCTTGAATACATTACAAATCAAATTCATCTTCAAACATATATGAAACCATAATGAATCTTTCTTGAATTTTGCAGCGCTTCAAGAGTACATCGCCTATTCCAAAGGACACAATTAAACAGATAAGGCAGGAGTGGACCGCTTATCTTCTGCAAAGATGGAGTTAGGAATAGTTTTATTTGTTGTTGAACATTGCTTAGTTTTAGTTTAAGTTTTATCTTGATAGTTTTAGTAGTGGATTATATTTTACATTAAGTAGAACTTTGTTTATATGAAATGCATATATATATTATTGCAAAATTGTTCTAGGACAATTTTCTGCTTTTCAGGTGTGGTTTTATGGCAAAAAAAATTAATTTTTTAAAAAAATACGCCCAGTAAACGTCGGTTAGTGCACTGTCGGACGTCTATAGACATCTGGCAGTGCACAAACGGACGTCCAACCCCACCCCTACCACAAAACAATTCAGGCAGGTGGTCGTCGGGGGATACACCTCGGACGTCTGTGTAGACGTTGGGGGAGGGAGGAAACGAACATCTTTGGGGATGTCAGACGGGCACGTGGGACGTTTATATGGACGTCCGAGGGTGTACACCAGACGTCTGGATAGGCGTCGGGCCTGACACATCGGACGTCTATATACACGTCCGATGTGGACCCCCCGACGTCTGAGTAACGTCACCCACAAACACGTCGGGGGAAGGTCGAACGTCAAAAGGCCAAAAGAACGGACGTCTAAAGCCCTTTCTGCATTAGTAACAAGAGAAAATTTATTCATTTGCAGTTTTGTATTTATTTCTTTTTCTTCCTCTTCACTTTGGTGTGATTTTCACTTAACTCTATAGAGTCTTTTGTTATTAATGGATTAAAATTGACCCTTTGATAACAAAAAAAAATTATTTTTGGTTTATAAGCTCAATTAACATCAAAATGATTGTATACGTCCCATATAACCCATTAAGAGAACACAATAATGCAAACATAACACAATCATAAACCAAGGGGTGGATTAAAATTAAAACAACATTAGCACACATAGTGATGGTCTAGAATTGGTTTTTATGTATTTCAATTATACTACAAGTTCTTTAAGTCATGATAGAAAGATAAGTAACTAGTTTCACATCAAATTTCCTTCAAATACTTGTTTGGTATTTGTTCTGCCAAGTAAATGTAGAAATGTCCCATAGCTCCAGTACGAAACTTGTTTTCATATATGGATTCTAGTGTTAGTATTTCTCCATCTTTGATCTTTATGGAACCAGGTTTTGGATAACAAACTAACATTCCAACTAGGTAACTTGTTTCATTTCCTACTTCTTTTCTAGTTCCGTATTTTGGATTTGAAGTGCATAAAACCCTTCCATCCAAAGTTCAGCATAATCATAAAAGTGGACATGATTCAATAAAATATTTTTCTTATAAAGATATATAAGTATCAACAAAATTTATTCCTAATGAATATATGAATTAAAAAATATTTAATGTAAGTTTATCAGCATGATATAGCCTATATGGGAACAACAAATATCAAATATTACCTGTCCATATATAGTAACATTGACAACACCAGTGTGCATATGAGCAGTGTCATATATAAGATAACCACCTTTTGTCATTGGGATGTCTGCTTTCTTAACATGAGGAAAGTCATTGTCATGATTTAAAAATATTTTACATACCTCTAAGTTTATATAAGTTAAATATATATTAAGATTATACTTTAAAAATTAATTGTTGAATTGTTGTGTCCTTGAATCTTAACTACCGGAAACAAAGTTGTTTATAGCTAGACTAATACCATGATTATAACCTATTTTTTTAATCAAAATAAACAACTAATGCAACACACACCAAGGTTGTATAATTTTCGATGTTCAAGTGCTACGATTGTGATATCACTTATATGAAATGCTGAAAAAGTAAATTTCACATATACATGTTGCTCATTGTTATGTGACTCAGTAAAATGGACAACATACCAATAAAATAAAACAAAAACTGTGGATGTACGATAATCAATTTATTGCAATATATTTATTTTTATTAAAGACGGACATGCATAAAATAATCATTGGCACCTACTTACGAAGAAAAGACAATTATCCAAAACATCAATTGACATATGGCAGAAAAGGAGAATATAATTTTTTGTAAATCAATCTTAGCAAAACTACATTGACTTTTAAACAATATAACTCCTCGTTTATAACAACCCAACTGGCTAAATAACATGTAACTCCTGAAGTACCTGAAAAACACTAGAAAGGGGAGAGGGGGTTGAATAGTGTTAATGAAAACTTTTTTCGCAACCCTTCTGATATAGCACTCTATCGAGATTTTGGAATATTCTTTAAAAAGATTTGAGGTTCGACTTGAAATATATGTATAAGCGTTGATAAGTTTGTCGTACTATTCAAAATATATCAATTGTAGTGTTTTGTAAGAACTTACTTAAAAAGAAATTATCGTTTAGCTTGGAAGTTCTTGTATTTGAAATATAAAGCTTAACTGCAGGTTTTGTAAGAGGATCGTTTAGGTAAGAGAAGAGAAAACAACATAAGAGATTTTATACTAGTTCGCTCCAACTTAGCTACGTTCGGTCTTCTCTGGAGAGGGTTCCACTATAATCTTCACACGATTACAAATGACTACTAGCACCACTCCTAGTACTTAGCTACCTCGTCGGGATGTCCTTTGAGTATTAACACCACTCCTAATATTCAACACCCTGTCGAGATTTTCTTTGATTATTCGCACCACTCCTGGTACTCAACAACCTTAGCCGAGATTTCCTTTGAGTATTTAAACCACTCTTGGTACTAGACTACCGCGCCTAGATTCCTCAACTCAAACAAAGTTTAGTTGCAAGTGTTTTAATTCTCTTCAGAATTGCAATCAACGATTGCTTACAAGTAGTTAAAACTATATCTCTCAACGAGAGGATTTGATTACAATACAACGCAGTCTAAATACCCGCAAGGATTTGATTAGAAATTTGATGCATAAGCTCGAGAGTATCTCTTTCTTTTTTTCTTTTCTCTTCTCTTTTCTTCTGCTCAGATGTATTCTTTTTCATGAGCTCTTTCTCTTTTTCTCTTTAGGATGGATATTTTGTTGTAAGCTTTTCTTGTGCTTTTGAGCTATCCTCTTGATTTTGTTCTTGAAAGATCTTCTATTTATAGGCTTCTTAGATATTTTTCTGTTAGACTAAGTTTGTAGTATGCCTTTATAGTTGTGTTTTCTCTTCCTTCTTTTCGCAGTAGTCGTTGTATAAGTCAACTTTGTCAGAGCATGCATACTTTTTCAGTCCTTTGCTTGAAGTAGGTTGTACGATCTTTTTAGACTTTGCTTCAAGTGAGGCACATTTCGTGAATATCTCCTTTGTCTCTAACGTTCACATTTTGATATTTGATTTATAGCACTGTGGATGCGAGTAGAATAACTTATCTACAAAATTGGAGTGAAATGTGCATGCAATATATATGACTTCTCTTATCACTTTTTGTTGTTTTTGAACGTTGAACATTTAATGTCATTTAATGCTTTATTAGAACAACAAAATGCTTTTTGATTTCCTACCGTTAGGTAGCATTTTGTAATTAAGTTCTTTTATCTGAAGATACCAAGCGTAGAAAAATACTCCACCAAAGGACGAGGTATTTGTTTAGCTAATGGTGTCGTTTGATCAAGTAAACGCTTCATTATCTTTTTTCTCTTTTTAGACTGATAGTGTTTAGCTTGCTTAAGCTTTCTTTTATATTTTAATGATTAAGTCTTTTAATGTATTTTATCAAAGACATTGTCTCAACCTATTTTGTTTTCGAGAGAAGCCAAATTCTTAATCCAGGTATTATAAGCATTGAGCGTTTAACTCAATCTCTCTTGGATGCTTTTAGACAGAACATCGTTTTAGCCTAGATGTTTTTCTATTTCCTAAGACTTAAGTGTTTTCCTATGTTTTTTCTATTTTTGGAGTTCAAGTTCTAGGTTGTGTTTGTTTGGGGTTTAGGCTCTAGTGTTGTGTTTTCACCCTAGCTTACTTTCTGATTGTTAACTCGTTTTAATGTTATTTGATTAAACTTCAAAACAAAGAGCATTTGTTTGAATAGAAGGTTTTGTCTTTAACAACTCCCACTAAGCTAAGCAAACCGATAATTTTGAATCACTTCTCAATATCGAAAAGCAACAATATCTGTAAAGCTAGTACAGAAATATAACTCTATTAGAGGTGATATTATGATCAAAATAATAAAGATCTCATAAACTTGTTACAAACATGAACTACCAACGGTACATGATGCACAACTAGAGAGAGAGAATTTCAACGAAGTAAGAGTATGTTCAATTATACCGTTCTTGTTCTCTTCTTCATGAGGTCTCCATTTTATAGAAAACTTCGAGAAAGATCTGTTACACTTAAGCCATTTACTTTTGATAAAGTTGTTGTAGCCTTTTTTATTGTGTTAGATATTGTGCTTTTGGAGAGAAATATTGTGTTGTTGTAAGGATGATCACGCAAAAAGCAATGAGGAAAAAAATCCTAGCATATTCCTATATCTCTTAACGTCTTTTTGGATCAGCAAAGAACTTGAACAAAGCACCTCATCCTTGATAGGATTTTCACAGATAAAGGAGCATTACACAATATACAAAATAACTATTTTTCTTCTGATTAGACACATTAGATCTAAACAATAGATTGTTTACTATAAAGTTTACGATAGTGTTTAGTCGGATAATGTTTAACGAGTTATCCAAGAGGGTCTTTGTGATGAACACTATTTTGAATATCTATGTTTAGTGGATGAGATTCATGTCATTTCTTCTAAAATTTTAAAAATATAAGAAAATTCGTGTTTATATACTAAATCAAGCTAAAATACTTTTAGGCACTCATAAAAAAATTTGCACAAGAAAACACCGTCAGCCTAAATCTTAATCTCTAATAAAAAAAAAGCAATCATTGTATGAAACTTTTTTTAAATCCACCGATCATATCACCATTAACGAAAAAACATTGCTTGAAATTTCTAAGTGTTCTTTCATCTCATACATAAAAAAGTATGGCTAACCTCGAAACTCAAACCAACAACAATAGAAAAAGAGTAACCTACGTCGCATAATTACTGACTAACATAAAAGAACGCAAAGTAAAAGAGATGCAATAATATTTTTGTAATTACGAGTAACTTTTTTGCGTACAACGTCCTAAGCTTGAAATGTAAATTTCAAAATATACAATGCATGACGTCACCGTCACTAGTAAAAAATTGGGTTTTTACAGCGCACATTATGCCACGGTTCACTAGAAACCGCAGCATAATGGTGCGCGGTGGCAGTTTTGTAAATATAACAGCGTATATGCCGCGATTCTCTGGAAAATCGCGACATATACCCCTGTCAATTTATTGCAGGGGCTGACTGAGTCAGAGAATTTCAGAAGTTACAGGGGTATATGCCGCGGATCGCTGGGAAACCGCGGCATATACCGCAGTAACTTCTGAACTTCTCCGTCAGTCAGAGAATTTCAGAAGTTACAGGGGTATATGCCGCGGTTACTCAGAGCAACCGCGGCATATACCCCCTGTCATCCACTGATATTCCCCAAAAGGCAGTTGGGGAGACAGTTGTATTCAGTACGTTACAGGGGTATAGGCCGCGGTTCTCAGAGTAACCGCGACCGATTCTCCTACCTGAAATAAATTTAAAATGAATTTGAAATATTTAGAAGATATACCGCGGTTGCCCGCTAAACCGCGGCATATAGTTTAAAAATAATTTCAAAAATGCCATTTAGGTTATTTTTTGAATGAGTATAGGCCGCGGTTCGTTGTAAAACCGCGGCATATAACCATCTTATACCGCGGTTAAGTAGTGAACCACGGTAGATTCTCCAGTCAGGGTTAAAAAATAAAACTTTGGAACAGTATCGTCGTGTTCGCGCAGACACTGCGAGTTTTCTTCTCCCGGCGCCGACCACCCATCTCAGTTCCCTCGTTTCTTCACCGTTTAAACTCAAAATTGTTCGGCCATTTCCCATTTTTGACGATAAGAAACAGTTTTAGCCGATCAAAATCGTTTGAAACGCCTGTCATTCCTCTCCGCTGCCATTCCCCTTTGTTGCACCAAGCTTTTTCGCCGCCCCTGTTCCAGGTATTTATGCCCTTTTGCATTCTTAACATGATTTCTTCATTAGTTTTTGCATAATAACAATTGCTATAGTTTTGGTAATGTATGAAATTACTATAGTTTTGATAATGTATGGTATAGGTTTTGCTAAAATTTTGGTAATGCATGAAATTGCTATAGTTTTGGTAATGTATGGTATAGTTTTTGCTATAGTTTTGGTAATGTGTGTTGTAGTTCTTGCATTATTTATAAACCTTAAATTATTATTCACTAAGTTTCAATGATATGTATGAAATTGCAAGTTTGATTTTTAGTAGCTTATCTTTTTATGTAATATTTAGGAATATGGATCGAAATTGGATTAATTTACCACGTATTAGTGTTGAGTACGAGAGAGGTGTAGAGGAATTTATACAATTTGCGCAACGTAATGAGGGGAGAAGTGATGATGAAGTGAAGTTTAGATGTCCTTGTGTGAACTGTTTGAATGGGAGAAAGTTGAACGCAACTCAAATTAGAGAACATCTTATATGTGATGGTTTCCTAAGATGCTATACAACATGGATATGGCACGGCGAAGAAATGCATTTTCCCACTGACTCTCAAACTGTAAATGTTACTGATTCCACCATGGAAGAAGATCGACCGAATGAAGACAAATTGGAGGACATGATCCGCGATGTTGGAGCAGAAAATTTTTCCAAAGCTCATGTGTATGAGACGATGTCGACTGATGCGGAAACACCTTTGTATGTCGGTTCAACTAAGTTCACACGTTTGTCAGCGGTGTTAAGGCTCATGAATTTGAAGGCGAGCAATGGATGGACTGATAAGAGTTTTACAGAACTGTTGACGTTGTTGAATGAAATGTTGCCAGATGGAAATACACTCCCCACTCGTAATTATGATGCGAAGAAAATTCTTTGTCCAATGGGTATGGAGTATAAAAGGATACATGCTTGTCCCAATGACTGCATTTTGTATAGGAAAGAGTTTGAATTTTTGACAAAGTGTCCAAAATGTGGCTTATCACGATACAAGTCAAAAAACAATAGTGAAGATAATGGTCAGATAGAAAAAAATGGATCTGCTTTGAAATAGTTTGGTACCTTCCAATAGTGCCCAGACTTAAGCGTTTGTTTGCGAATCCCAAGGATGCTAAAAACCTTAGATGGCATGCAGATGAGAGAAAAATTGACGGGCTGCTTCGTCATCCAGCTGATTCAAAGCAATGGAAAAATATTGATCGACAATTCCCCGAATTTGGTAAAGAGTGTAGAAATCTTAGGCTTGGTTTAGCCACTGATGGAATGAACCCATTTGGTAATCTGAGTACCAATCACAGTTGTTGGCCAGTTATATTGATAATTTACAACTTATCTCCTACATTGTGCATGAAGAGGAAGTACATGATGTTGTCTATCATGATATCTGGTCCAAAGCAGCCTGGAAATGACATAGATGTTTATCTAAGCCCACTAGTTGAAGACTTGAAGGTTTTGTGGGTTGATGGGGTTGAAATATTTGATCCATTCGCTTTAGAGACTTTTATGATGCGTGCAATGTTATTTTGCACCATTAATGACTTTCCTGCTTATGGTAATTTGTCAGGATACAGTGTCAAGGGTCATAAAGTGTGTCCTATATGTGAAGAAAACACTGCAGCTCATCAATTGAAACATGGAAGAAAGACGGTGTATCTGCGTCATCGGAGATTTCTAAAACGTAATCATCCATATCGAAGGTTAAAAAAAGCATTCAATGGAGATCAAGAGAGGGACAAAGCACCAAATCCACTTACTGGCCTTCAAGTTCTTGAAAAAGTTAATAAAATACATCATGTATTTGGGAAAACATCCAAGAAGTCATCTGTAACGACCCCTTGGAAGAAGAAATGAATATTCTTTGATCTTCCATATTGGTCAAAGTTAGATGTTCGACATTGCATAGATGTGATGCATGTAGAAAAGAATGTATGTGATAGCTTGATTGGTACATTACTCAACATTCAGGGAAAGACAAAAGATGGAGTGAATGCTCGTTTGGATTTGGTTGACTTGAATATCCGAGAAGAGTTGGCACCCAAGGAGATTGGTAAACGTACTTATTTGCCCCCTGCATGTTACACAATGTCTAGACAAAAGAAGATAAGTTTTTGTGTATGTTTAAAGAGTATCAAAGTACCACAAGGATACTCTTCAAATATGAAGAGTTTAGTGTCGATGCAGGACTTAAAGCTTGTTGGCATGAAGTCTCACGATTGTCACGTCTTAATGCAACAGTTGTTACCGGTGGCTATTCGTGGAATTTTGCCCAAAAATGTTAGGCACACCATAAACAGGTTGTGTTCATTTTTCTCGTCAATATGTAGTAAAGCCATCGATCCTACAAAGTTAGATGAACTTCAAGGCGAGATTGTTATCATCTTGTGTCAACTAGAGATGTTTTTCCCTCCATCTTTTTTTGACATCATGGTACATTTACTTGTTCATTTGGTTAGAGAAATCAAGTTGTGCGGACCGGTATACTTAAGATGGATGTATCCTATTGAGCGTTATATGAAGATTTTGAAAGGGTACGTTAAAAATCCATATCGTCCTGAAGGTTCGATGATTGAAAGGTATATTGCTGAAGAAAGTATCGAGTTTTGTTCAGATTACATGACATCAATGAATCCAATAGGAGTTCCTCGCACAGCATGGTTGAATAAATTTTCTACAAGTAAAAGCATCTGAGGTGTCAATGTGGTGACAATAGATCGCGAAGAATTGTTGCAAGCGCATCTTTATATATTGAACAACACAGATGAGGTGATCCCTTTTTTGGAAGCACACAAAGCCATTGTTAAGAATAAAAATCCAAGACAATCAGAGAAATGGCAATTGATGGAGCATAACAAAACATTTATGTCTTGGTTCAAATCTGAAATTGACAAAGAGCCACATTCTTCTGAAACTTTATTGTGGCTTGCAAATGGTTTGAAGTTTGATGTCGTGTGTTGTACAGGTTATGAAGTCAATAATTGCACATTCTATACAAAGACTTTGGATGATAAAAGCACAATACAAAATAGTGGAGTCAGTTTAGAAGCTGAGTCACTTCAATTTTCCACATCAAAAGATCAATCTCCTGTACTTGGATCAATGAGATATTATGGTATAATAGAAGAGATATGGGAGGTTGATTACACCAAGTTTTTTGTTCCATTGTTCAAGTGTAAGTGGTTTGACAATAAGAGTGGTGTGAAAATAGATGACTCGGGTATGACACTGGTTGATTTTCGCAAGGTGGGTTACCGAGACGAACCGTTTATCATGGTACATCAAGCATCTCAAGTTTTTTATGTCAAAGATCCTGCGTCTGACCATTGGTATGTTGCTCTTCAAGGCAAAAAAAAATTGAAGTTAACGAAGACAATCTGATTAATATTTATATTGCTGACAACCATTCATTTCAAACTACAACAAATTTGGATGACCAATCTCTAGTTGACGATGATGTACATGCAATTCGGTCAGATCATGATGAGGGAATATACATATGATGAATCCATATCTTTATGTATGAATTTTCAATTTCTATATAAGTATTTTATTAATATAACATAAGTTTTCCTTTTATACATTTCCTATGATTACTATTACATGTTTTGTTAATTTATATGATATTACATAAGTCTTGAAATAAAATTTAATGTTGTTATTTATTTTGACAGATATATGGCTGATCATCCACATTCTTCAGGGGATGAGGCTCCCCCAACCAGATCCACTAGAGGACCCACTAGGATGAAACAACTATTGATCAGGTAAAAATAGTGGTGAAAGAACTCCGGTGAATGTGAATGTCACCACGGGTGTGGCAACTGGCCCCCATGCAGATGACTTCCGATCATACCTTGGAGTGGTGGCACGTGATAAGATTAGCATTCTCATTCCATCTTTTGATCATGTGTCCGAGGTTGATCGGAACATTATTTGGAAAGATATATTGGTAAGTTAGTTAATAGCATTTGAATTAAAATTTGTTTATATTGATAATTTTGTACTAATACAACTTTATTATGTTTTTTTCAGCTGACATTTGACATTCCAAATGTCACAACACTTAGAAATAAGTGTTTGTCAACTGTTGCAGAAAATTTCAGAAACTTTAAACGCAAGTTGACATCAAGATACATCTTTGGACACCTTAAACATAAAAGTCCATGTAGTTCATATAAGTCCATTGATGAGGAGACTTGGCGGCTTTTTAAAGAGAGTCGGATGTCAGAGGAATGACAGGTTAGTGTAGTTCATATTATTCAATTCCTCATTAACAAATATATATCATATGAACTAATTAATTAATGTGTATGTGACAGGCAATTAGAAGCAAAGCACAAGGAACAAGTGCTCACAACAAAAACCCCCACCTATTATCTCGTGGTGGGTATAGGAAGCTTGAGGAGAAAATCCTCAAGCAAAAGGCAGATGCTATACCACCATCTCAGGGTGGTAGCCCTCCTCAGCCTCCTTCTCCACCGTCTAGACATGAGAAATGGAAGTTGGCCCGTATGCGACCATCGGGCACCTACTCTTCCGACACTGCACGAGAGATTTCTGAAAGAATTGTAAGTTATCACTGTTCTTAAAATAATAAGTATTGTCATTATACATACTACATTAAACTATTTAAAGAATAATGGTGTTTTGTAATGTTACAGGACGCCTTGGTTGAGCAGAGCTCCCAAGGCCAATTCACTCCAGAGGGTCGCCAGGATATTCTTGCTGCTGCGATTGGACGACCTGAGCACCCTGGACGTGTACGTGCTGCAGGTCCTGGAGTAGGAATTACAGATTATTTTGGGAGCTCTTCTCGTCAGCCTTCATATTCATACAACGATACACAAAGGATGACAGAAGAGATCACAAAAAAGGTCCGAGAAGACCTTAGAGAGGAGATCAGGGCCGAGGTGAGGGCTGAATTCCACGTCATGTTCCAGCAGCAGTTTCAGAGCATGCGCCCGGTGCCGTCTCCTATAGAGGAACATGTTATCCCTCCCCCTCCCACAGGTAAACTTAATAAACATTTATGTGCAATTATTTCTATCTTTTGTATAATCTAACATTTACTCTGACAGGGAGAAGCGGGAAAGGAAGTTGTTCCGCATCAGCCATCCCAGAGGATGACATGGACGATGGTAGTCCATGTCTGCTATACATTTTAGAGGATACTGAGATGGTGCTGGTAGCTCGTGGAACAGAGTTTAGGTCAGCGACTGTATGTCATGGTATGCAACTATTAGAGGATGAGGTGAAGGTCTCAGTGGATGAAATGATCATACCAGATGCCTCGGTTCCTTTGTCCACAGAAGAGATTTTCACTGTGGAACAAGCATATAAGTCGTTTATCACTTGGCCTAAATTTTTGGTTAAACCAGTTTCTGACCCCTCGGTATGAAATTCTTCTTTACACTTCTCAATTTTAAAGGTTTTTGATGTCAAAACTTATCTTATCTTTTCATGTAACAACAGACGCAGGCACAAGAGAAGATTCCTCTATCTGAGGATGACCCTCTTTCTTCATTGCATCTACTTGCTGACATCCTTAATGATAAGCCTTTGGAGGTTGAGTATGATGCTAATGTATTTGGGACAGGCTCTGAGGTCCCAATATACCTTAATAGCCAAGATGTCCGTGAGCTTGCGTCGGGAACACAGGAGTTGAATATTTCAATTATTCAACTATGGACGATGTAAGTCTATGACCAATTATTTATATATAAAATTGATTTATATATCAAGTATCCTTATATCAAAGTTAATTTTTGATTTCAGGTATATGTCTGGGGTCAGTAACAAGTTGGGGCGTTCTGATGATTATGGATTCATTGATCCCCAATCAATTCATGAATCAAATGATTTTGAGCAGATCAACATGAATCTGATAAGAAGTTTTGGAAGGGGCAAGAAAATATACTTTTTGCCTTATATATTCGGGTAAGTGAACTTTGTTAACATAATAATGTTCCATATGTGATTTTAATATTTAATAGTTACGTTATTATGAATTTCAGGCGCCATTGGCAACTTCTTGTTATGTCTATGCAAGACAACTATGCTTTGTGGTTCTGTTCATTGCACAGGCCTCCTCCCACACAACTCAGACAAGCAATTGATTGGTAAGAACCTCAATGTTTGGACTTTCTTTGTTATATAAATGAATGCTAAAACCTTTTTTTATATACAGTTCTATTCCAGCAAGTATGATGATGGGTGGGAGATCAATTGTTAATAGTAGAAAGATTGCTTGGATTTCACTCAAGGTTTGACATATGCTAAAGTCATACTTTGTTATAATTGTTTTATTTTAATGTTATTCACTAACTATTATCAACTGTGATGATATATTGTAGTGTAACAGACAAAATGGGTCATATGAGTGCGGATACTATGTAATGTATTGGATGACCCATATTGTTCGTTCTCACATCACAAGTCGCTGGGAAACGGTAATATTTAACTTTAACAAATTTTGATTTTTTCCCAAATGTTGAATTCATATACACTAATTAATATGAATTGTCTTTTGCAAAGATTCAAGACTACTACACCAGTTCCTGAGAAGTCACTATTATTCATTAGGAACGCTGCTGCGAAGTATATAATTAGATTATACAATAGCTCTTAGATTTAAACATTGCATTTGATTAGATTGAATTTTCTTAAACTTTGTACTTTATTTGATGTTGAAATACATTTGAACATGTGTTTGTTATGTTCAAATTGAATTTGTGTACATGTTTTTATATGCAGATCTGTTTTTGTGGTAGTGAATATCACAAAAACAGACCTGCAATTTTAAAAAACTGCAGGGGAATATGCCACGGTTGTAACCACAACCGCGGCATATAGTGTTTCGTTTTTTTTTAAAATGAGACATATGGTCGCGGTTAGTGCCAGCATCGCGGCATATACTGGAGTCTTTTGCCGCGGTTGAACCGCGGCATATCGTTGACAAATTTATTTTTTTTTTAAAAAAATGGATTTAGGCAGCGGTTCCTTGGACAACCGCGGCATATTTCGCAACCTATATACCGCGGTCATAACCGCGGCCTAAAGTCTCTGACTTACTACCGCGGCTGAATATGCCGCGGTTCGTAAACCGCGACGTATAGTGAAAAATAATCGCGGTAAAATTCCCTCGCTGCACTAGTGCGTCCGTCATAAAATTTAAAATTTATGTCGAACCATTGTTTATTTCTTATTGTAATTTGTTTATTTCTTATTGTAATTTGTTTATTTCTTATCGTGAAACCCCTCTCTTTCCCACTTCTCGTCTGTGTTTCAAACATTTTGGCTATCTTCTCTAGTTGTAACTCCAACCAGTGTGTTCCTAAGTACATTGGTGATGTAAAGTTCATTTATCTTCCGTCTTAGTGTTTGGTGTATTGGATTTTTATGTTCGATTAGATAGTAGGTTAATTAGTTTCATTAAAGTTAATGATTTAAACATTTATTTTGTCATTTAAATAAGCGTTGTGGTTGTTTCTGGTGACCTCAATCATGATGGTGTATAAATGTCTCCATTGAATTGTTGTTGCTTTGATAACATGTTATATAGATGCTTAAATTTGATATTATGAATATCAAAATTAATTTTTAAAATTAAGTTAAATAAATAATTTTAATTAAAATTTTATAATTGAAATTTAAAATATACGACAGTAAATTTTAGAAGGACTATTTAATTATTTAAGTCATTAGGACTGACTTGATTATTAAGTCATTACTTTATTTACAAAAGATTATAATAATTAGCGTATCCATGTATCCATGTCCATGTTGTAAGAATATTCATGAGTAGTTTCAATACATAAGATAAATATTAGAAGGTACTGCATCATTACAAATTTGTATATGAAATTAAATTATTCAATATCTTATATAAATCAATAACAATATTATTCTACACTAAAACTTTTGCTAACAAAAAAATGTATTTATTTAAACAGAACTAAAGAAAAAATATTTAACTTGCGTAATATAAAAGATGATGATTTATTCCTTTTCAATTTTGTACTTACTTCTTTTTATTCATGTTCTTTTTTGTGTGATTTTCAATTCACTATGCACAAGTCTTTTTATTGTTGTGGAACTCAAATTTGTAAATGATTCACAACATCTTTTAAATTATAAGCTAAATTAGTAGGCTGCATTTTTTTTAAGTGTATTATTGGCCAAACAAATTTTATAAATTCCAAACAATACATTAACCAAACACTATAACACCGTCATAAACTAAGTTGTTGGTTAATAGTAAAACAACATTAATACACATAGCAATAACTCGAAGAATATATTTGTGTATTACAACCATTCTCCATATTAAGTATGTAAAACTTAATCTTAGCAATGCTGCATTAAGATAGTTAATTTTTTTAAAGGATATTAAAAAATTTATTACTAATGAATACAATAAGTGTAACGTAAGTTTATCTATATGAACAATCATCCTAGATATTTTGATTTCCCTTTTACAAAAGTTAATTATATGAACTTTAGATAGATGTACAAAAACAATAGCTTGCATAATACAAGAGAAAATTTATTCATTTGCGGTTTTGTATTTATTTCTTTTTCTTCCTCTTCACTTTGGTGTGATTTTCACTTAGCTCTATAGAGTCTTTTGTTGTTAATGGATTAAAATTGACCCTTTGATCACACAAAAATTATTTTTGGTTTATAAGCTCAATTAACATAAAAATGATTGTATACGTCCCATATAACCCATTAAGAAAACACAATAATGCAAACATAACACAATCATAAACCAAGTAGTAGATTAAAATTAAAACAACATTAGCACAATAGTGATTGTTTAGAATTGGTTTTTATGTATTCCAATTATACTACAGGTTCTTTAAGTCATCATAGAAAGATAAGTAACTAGTTTCACATCATAGAAAGATAAGTAACTAGTTTCACATCAAATTTCCTTCAAATACTTGTTTGGTATTTGTTCTGCCAAGTAAATGTAGAAATGCCCCATAGCTCTAGTACGAAACTTGTTTTCATATATGGATTCTAGTGTTAGTATTTCTCCATCTTCGATCTTGATGGAACCAGGTTTTGGATAACAAACTAACATTCCAACTAGGTAACCCTTTTCATTTCCTGCTTCTTTTCCAGTTTCGTATTTTGGATTTGAAGTGCATAAAACCCTTCCATCCTAAGTTAAGCATAATCATAAAAATAGACATGATTCAATAAACTATTTAATTTCTTATAAAGATATATAAGTATCAACAAAATTTATTCCTGATGAATATATGAATTAAAAAAAATTTAACGTAACTTTATCGACATGATATATCCTATATGGGAACAACAAATATCAAATATTACCTGTCCATATAGAGTAACATTGACGACACCGGTGTGCATATGAGCAGTGCCATATATAAGATAACCACCTTTTGTCATTGGGATGTATGCTTTCTTAACATGAGGAAAGTCATTGTCATGATTTCTCGGGATCGTGTACTCTGCCTATAAAAAATTTAGGAATTTATTTTACTTACATACGGATGAAAACAACAATTAATACCCTGATATTTTTGTTTGGAAAATAAATTAGTCTCAAAAGTTTGTTTATAATTTGTAAAGTATAGTATGTATTGAATAAATAATCTACCTGACAATCATGAATTGGTGCAGAACCATTTGATATTACACGATCAGTTGAATCAAGTATGTAAAACTTAAGAGGCACTTGGTGTTCATCCCAATCAACCCACCTCATTTTGTATCTTAGGGAAAGCTTTCTCGTTGGGCCACTAAAACCATTTCTTAATTTGCATTGTACGTTATCTTGACAACAAAAGAGTCCTCCTTTATAATTTCTAGACAACAGTTGACCATTAATGCCTGTCGTGACATTGTAAAAGTCCTTTGGGAGATTCATACGCTTACACCTGCACTCTGTACAACCTTTTCTATCATGTGTTCCACGTGTATCGATAACCATGATGCTAAACAACCATTTTTCTCTAAACCCACGCTTTATTTTTGCAGCATTACCTAATTCAACTGCAAAAGGATCTAGAAGATTTTAATGTGTTCCTCGTGATTCTCCTCCCAAGCCCCAATAATGTGGAAGCAAAAAACCTTGGCATGCACCATCATTTCTTTCAAATTCGATACCATTGCTAAGGTCGTGAGATTGTTTAATGTAGTGTGACATGGTAATGTTTTCAATATATTTTACAGCAAACCAATGATAAAGGTATGTTTCATACAAAGGTACTGAATTACCAACTTCATCAACTACTTCAACATCAAAACTCTTGACCCCAATGTGACCCCTTGGAAAGTTAATATCTAATAATGTTTTCACCGCAATTTTTCCTGGCCCCACTTCGAATTTTTCAGAAAAAAAGTAGCTGACTTTATATGATTTTCACTAGACTCTAAAACAACTGAGTGGGTTGTGTCAGAAAGAAACATCATTATTGATAATAAAATCATAGCTACTTTAGAGATAGTCCTTGTATTAACCTACATAGAAATCGTTGCCATTAGCCATGAAAATATGTATATAGGAACATTCTTTTGATAATCATGTAGGTAACTTAAAATATAATGAAAACATGTGAATTGGATAACATTGAAATGAAAAGGTAAAGTAATGGAACATCGATAATAAAAAGTTCATACCATATAAGAAAAAGATAGTGTGTTGATCATGGCCATGATTTGTTCGAAGATGTATGATCGTTCAAATTTTAAAGGGAATAAATTAAACGTATATGAAACTAATTACTGGTTTTATATATATGGTGATACCTAAACAATGATATATCTGTCATAACTAAATTTTAAATTGATGGTGTTTGTCTCTTTTTAGTTGGATGTATAAGGTGTTTGGTAATGTATTTAAACCTAAATTAACTTGTGTTGAACTAGTTTTACATATTACAAAACTATTTGAAAACTTTTACAACTATTTATAGATGTACAAGCAACTTACTAATGATTTGTTTGAGCAAACTTGACATGGTTTCACTTTTGTAGGTTTCCTTTTTCCTTAAATAAACGTAATTACCTATTTCATGACAGTAAAATGTTGACTTAAATTATACTAATGAGATGAAAATAAAAGATGAGTCATATAAATTACACAAAAAGAAACTCGTTCAAATAAACCTATAAGAAAGAGGCAAAAACATATTATTTTAATATTAATTAATGGTACTTTAATGAATATCATATATTAAAGGAAACTTCTTAGTAATTTATATATATATATATATATATATATATATATATATATATATATATATATAAAGAGAGATAGTGTGTGTTGATTAAGTATACTTATATTTAGTTTATTACTATTCATAGTATTTTAGTCTATATGATTTAAAAATATTTTACATACTTCTAAATTTATATAAGTTAAATATATATTAAGATTATACTTTAAAAATTGATTGTTTGTTGTGTGCTTGAATCATAACTACCGGAAACAAAGTTGTTTATAGCAAGACTAATACCGAGATTATAACCTATTTTTTTAATTAAAAATAAAGAAATAATACAACACGCACCAAGAAGGTTGTACAATTTGCGTGCAAGTGCTACGATTGTGATATCACTTATATGAAATGTTGAAAAAGTAAATTTCACGTATACATGTTGCGCATTGTAATGTGACTCAGTAAAATGCACAACTGACGAATAAAATAAAACAAAAAAACTTTGGATGTAAGATAATCAATTTAGTGAAATATTTTTATTTTTTATTAAAGACGAACATGCATAAAATAATTATTGGCACCTACTTATTAAGAAAAAACAGTTATCCAAAACATCAATTAACATAATTTTTTTTAAATCAGTCTTACCAAAACTACACTACCTTTTAAACAATATCACTTCTTTTATGGTTTAAAAGCTTATGAAATAGAAAAAAGAAACATTGGTTTCTCTTCCTTGGCTTTGTAATCATTTGATGGTTTTCGAAATAATAAGCAAATAACGGGATGGAGATTCGAATAGAGTTTGAGAACATTTCGCAAGAAGTATTGGGTGTTGTTTGTCGGTGTTAGAGAGTCTACAAAAATTGTTGAACGCTTGAGGATTTTTAAAAGCATTTGGAAACACATTAAAAAGAGAGCAGAGATAAAAGCTTGCTTTATATTGGTAGACTCAACCTAAGTTATGTGCAATTCTCCTTTAGGACTTCTTAAAGGGTTCCACTAAGTTTAAAAAGTTACAAATAAGATTCACCAATCCTCGTTTATAACAACCCAACTGGCTAAATAATATTTAATTCTTGAAGTACTCGAAAAACACCAGAAGGGGGGTTGAATAGTGTTAATGGAAACTTTTTTTCGCAACCCTTCTGATATAGCACGCTATCGAACTTTTGATATATTGATGGAATTCATCCTAACATACCTTCCTTAGTGTTGTCATTTTATTTTTACGTGTATCGTATTTTTTAGCTTGTAAGGAGCATGAGCCTTATAAGTACCCAGCTCCACCCTTTATATTAGATACTTTTAAGAATGAGAATTTGATTTCTGTTGAGAGCATTCCAGATACAATTTTCCTTGAAAGTCAGGCTAGCGAATCCTAGAGATCCTCCTCTAACCACCTTCAAAACACCATCCTCCATTTCTTCATTTTGCATTTTCTCCATGGTGCTTCCATAGCTTTCTCTTTCCTCCATGGTGTATTTATTCACCAATCTGCTTCCTCTACATGGTGTGTTCCTTCAACCATGCGTAAGGCTTCGCCACGTCTTCCTCACGAGAGCCACATCTTTATTTGGCATTCTCTCTCACGAACCACATCGTCATTTTATGTTTTTCTCTCTTGAGCCAAAATCTTCATTTGCTCAAGATCACTCCCTCATGTTCAGTGTTTCTCACTGTTTTACGAGATTCATTTCTCGTTTCAGCCATAGCTCGCGTCCAAATCTAGTTTCCTCTCCTCTGCTATGTTTTCCATCTTCTTTCACCATTTCCGTCCATTTCTACCGATTGATTCTTCGTTTAGAACCATTCTTACTGATTAAACTCATGTTTCATCCGATTAATTGGTTCGAAATCGTGTTCTTCTCTATTTTAGGGTTTATCCTTCAACTTTGTGATCTCTCTTTGCAATTAGGTTTTTTCCACTGAACAAACCTTAGATCTTAGGGTTTTCTTGAGTCTGTTAATAGATTTGGTTTGTTCGTTCTCTGTTTCTCATTCTCTCTCAAGATCATCATATTCCGTTGCGTATTTCACTATCGAAGGAAACTTGAGGAGTTCAAATAACATTCTCACAACTTCAATCAGTCTTCTCCTCAAGCATCTTCCATCAAGTGGTATTCAGAGCTTCAGGTTGCTTCCATGCTTCAAGCTAAGTATTTATCTATGTTTCAACTTTTTTTTTCTCATTTGATTCTCGTCTCTGTTTGTGTAATGTTTGATTTGATTATGTCTTCATTTTGAGTATATTGTCTTGTCTTGAGCAATATGTTTCATTCTACTCATATATTATTTTTTTTAATGTCTAAATAAGATTCACATATGTTTGTTTGTTCATGAATCTCAAGTTCTGTGTTTAGGTTTCCATAAACTTGTTTGTTCTGCAATTGTGTGTTGAGTCGTTCTAAGCTTTGCATCTTATTTTCATTTTGTTCGGTCATTTCATTTTGTTTGAGTCATTTTAATTTCTAAATCCATTTGTGTCAAGTCTTAGTCATGTTATTTGTTTATTTTGTCATTTAATTTCTAGTTTATGCCTTGAATTCATGATTCTTAATTCTGAAGTGAGTCTTGTTGTTTGCTTCACAACTGCACACCATATGAGCCATGAAAAGTATGACTAAGAGCTTGGGTGCAAGTTTATTTGGCAGCAATATAGATCTAAATTGGCCATTGCATTAAGCTTAAATCTGATGGTAATGCTCTAGCTAGGACAAGCCAAATCTAGAAGCAACCAAGCCAACAAGAACAAGATGCTCAAGGTTTTAGATGGAATGTTGAATGGTGGTGGTATAACGTAGAGGTTGTCACAGCTTTGGTTGTTTGAATGGTGATGAAAGGTGTGTTTGGTGGTTCTCTAAGAGTAGTATGGCACAAAAATGGCAGCAAAACTTTACTCTAAATTAAAGGTGATTACATGATGGAGAACATCTCTATTTATGGGCTAAGGTGTCTCAAAATGGGCTGACACATTAGCCTAAAACAGCCACCTTGGTTGGCTTGGAGAGCAAGGAGAAATCCTCTCAAATAGGAGGGAGACAAGTGGAAAAAATCCTCTCAAATGAGTGACAAGTGGCTACTACCTATGGAAAAACTCTTCATTTCTAGAGTGACACATGGCCACTAACTAGGAGGAAAACTCTCCAATGGGATGCTTCCACAAGTCTAGGACGAAATTCTTCTCCCTTGTTCTCCAAGCTTAGCCAAAATGTTGACTCCTTGGTCAACACACCCATTTTAGATTTCCAAGCATAGTCAACTTTGGGCATTGGCCCTTTGTTGACTACTTTGGTCAAAATCATATTCTACTTGGCCCAAAATACAAGGCCCAATTGAAATCTTACACTACTAGGCCCATAATACAAAGCCCAAATAAAATCTAGACTACTAGTCCCATAATACAAAGCACAAATAAAATATGGACTACTTGGCCCAAAATATAAGGCCCAATATTATTCTTACTCTACTAAATCTTCATGATGGCTTAAGATGGCCTAAGAGAAAGAGTCTAGGTCCATCTTCCATAGATGTCTCCAATTCTTCATGAATGTGCTCGGTCATGGCAAGGGGTATGCCATCATCCCCTCCTTCTTAAAAAGGATTTGCGCTCAAATCTTCAACATGGGCTAAAGTCAACTTCCTTTCTTCACAATCTTCAATTCTTCCTTAGTTTTCCACCAGGATCAAATACCCATTTTATAACACAAGTTAGAACAAGTGTTATTATCGATAAGGAGCAATATGAGTGTTGAACCCATTCCCTGATGTGTTTATTTTTATGATGACAACACATTGATTGTAACAACATATATGTTTTCATGATACAACAGAAATATATTTGTGATTGATACATATGTTGGTATATAAATGATTTGTTGTGATTAAAACATATGATGATATGTTGATTGGTCTGCATACTACTGTGATCATAATACTGTTGATATCTTCTGTATGCATACTATATGTTTTATTGTGATAAAACCACAAGCACAAAGCAATTCTGTATGAATTAATCCATTACAGTAAAGTTGTAATCAATTCAGTTCATCAAAAAGCTTATGTTTTGAACTGTGGCAAAACAACAAGTCTTAACCGATTACATTAAATGTAAAGTTGATTAAAACTCGTGTCTTTGAAGATATCATTTTGAAATGTGTTGTGATCAGTTTTTGAAGTGAAAAAGTTTTCAGAATTTATTTAAGTGTAGAGCTTAATCGATTACATTGTTTATGTAATCAATTAAGTATGTTATCATTTGAAAATTATTTTCAAGCTATGTCATAACTGTAATAACGGTCGTATTTTTCAAATATGTTGACTAACATTTATTGCGAATCAATTACATTAATTGTGCATTCAATTAGAACTGTGTTAATTGTAATTCTGTTACATATGTTATTAATGTAACCGATTACATTACTAACGTAATCGATTGATTTGCATCTGATATGAGATAACTATAAATTGACGCACTGCACACATCTAAAGAATTTTTTATCATTTCTAAACTTTCATATCTAATATTGTGAATTGAGTAAAGAATTACAAGTGTGCTGAAAGGCTTCAAGAATCAAGAACTCAAAGAATTAGAAGAAACCTAAAGGATTCCTATGGTGAAAAATTTTGAATGTATTGGTTGATCAGTCTCTGCACTACTGAGGTGTTTCTACATTGATTAGAAATGTGATTCTGCAATCTTGGATTTTGTTTTTCCTTGTGCATGCGGCCAGGAAGAAGAGTGAGGAGCTCTTGGTACTTTGAGAGGGGATTCTCAAAGGGTTTTGTAGTGGAGACGTGTGGTTCTTTATGCAGGTGTTATCTTTCTAAATTTGATTGTTGAGTGGGAGAGGTGTTTACATTTTGAGAGAGTTCTCTGTAAAACCTTTGGTGTAAAACTCAAATCATCATAGTGAAATAACCTTCAATCTAAGGTTGATTGGAAGAAAATTGGATGTAGGCATTGAGGTCGAACCGGTATAAATCCTCTGTTTGTATTTCTTTCCTTATCTCTTTTACTTTCAATTGCATGCGCTTATTACCTGGATTGCAAGATAGATTCAAGATCATTCTAAGTTTGCAAAAATATTTGAAAAGAAATTGTTTTTATTGATCACCAATTCATCCCCCCCCCCCCCCTTCCTCTCTTGGTAAAGGAAACAAGGCAAAATCTTTTATAACAATTGGTACCAGATATGGTTTTCAAAAGTTATTTGAAAAACAATTGATTACTCTTTCTGTGAAATCGATTAATTGATCTTGATGACCTCTGTTTCCTAGACCTTTGGTGAAGGTGCTTCTACAAATATACCTCCTCTGTTTGCGGGAGAAAATTATGCTTTCTGTAGATAAAGATGTATGGGATACTGTGTTAAATGGTCCTTTTGAACCAAAAAAATTAGTTGATAGAAAACTTGTTTTGAAAAACTTTTCTGAGTGGAATCAAGAGGAAAATAGAAGAGCTCAATATGATATAAAGACTAGAAATGTTATCTCTTCTGCACTTACCATTGATGAGTTTTTCAGGGTGTTAACATGCAAGAGTGCCAAGGAAATGTGGGAAGTCCTAGAAGTGACTCTCATGAAGGCACTGATGAGGTGAAAAGAGCCAGAAAGAATTCTCTAATCTAGGAATACGAGAGGTTCAGGATGAAGGCTGGAGAGAATATCTATGATGTGCAGAAAAGGTTCACCCACATAGTAAACCACCTGATTGTCCTTAGAAAATCCTTTTAGAACGAGGAGATCAACATAAAGATTATGAAAAGCTTGAATAGGAGTTGGCAACCAAAGGTAACAGTTATATTTGAATCAAGAGATCTAACCACTATGAATATGGCTACACTTTTTGGTAAGCTCATGGAACATGAGTTGGAGCTGGGAAGACTGAAAGAAGAAGAGGAGACTGAACAAAAGCAGTCTATAGCTCTCAAAGCATCCAGCAAGAAAACCTCTAGGAGAACTGAATCAGATGTTGACTTTGATACAGGCATGTCACAAAAGAAAGTATTGAACATGATGGTAAAGAAATTTACAAAGTTCATGAAAAATAGAAATGTTGTATCTAATTTTGCAGGCAGTTCTAGAGAAGGCAGGAGAAAAGGAAAAGTTGGAACTCCTACATGCAATGAATGTGGAAAGGAAGGACACATCAAACCTGACTGTCTAGAGATGAAAATGAAGCAGAAAGTTGATGGAAAGCATAATCAGGATAGAAGGAAGAATAAGCAAAGAAAGGCATACATTGCTTGGGAAAATAGTGACTCTGAAGATTTATCCAGTGATGAGGACAACTACAGTCTACAAGAGGAGACAAACCTGTGTCTCATGGCTGGATCAGTGTGTTCTGAAAGCAGCTGCAACAACTTTGAAAATGAACCTATAGAAGTTAGATATGATCAGTTGTTGGATGCATTCCAGGAACTTCATGCATAAGCCATGAAACTCCAATACAAGGTTAATCGATTAATCTCTGAAAGGAAAGATTTTGAATAAGGAATAAATAACCTTGTTGATGAAAATGATAAGCTGAAAATTGAACTTGATCAACCTTTACAATCTGCTATTAATGTAAAATCTGAAACTTGTGATTGTAAAAAGGATTACAAGGATTGTCATGCTTATTTGGAGAAAATCAATTATCTAACTAAGACACTAGCAAAATTCACTCTTGGTAGATCAAATCTAGATGTTGTACTAAGATCACAAGGGAGAGTAATTAATATACAGGGAATAGGATACAAAGCTAAAAGTGAAAGAGTTAACTCGAAAAAATTTATTGATTTAAGTAAACCTTTAATTACTACCTGTTTCTATTGTAACTTTATTGGGCATACTGTTAGAAATTGTTACTATAGAAAGGTTGGTGTTCCTAAGGGAAAATTTAAATGGATTCCCAAAGAACGGATCCCTACAACTAACATGAAAGGCCCCAAGTTCATTTGGGTACCTTCTTCAAAACCTTTTGAAAGTTTTGCAAGAAAATGAATTGGACTTGCAACAAACAGCACTCAAGGAGAAATTTCAATGGATTCATCAAAAATCACTTGAGTATCATCTTTGGTAACATTTGTTGTTAAATCTGAATCACATGCATCATTGTTCTTATTTGTGAATGTGTATTGATGTGTGTATATGATGTTTGCTTGTCTATTTTGCAAAATTGACTGAATAATTGTGTTCACGACTTTTAACCGATTGCATTAGTAATGAAATCGATTATTTGTTCTTTGTATTTCTGTGTTTTTAAAAACCTGAGACTGTTAGAACTTAACCGATTTCAAAACTAATCAAATTGATTGAAATGTTATACTGGACTTCCAAATTTTTCAAAAATTTAAAATCTATCTTTTATTCTGTTATTGATGGCTTTTATCTGTCTTTTGAAAAAATTTAGGTGTCTAGTTCAATTTTGGCTATTAAGCCATTTATATTTTGATTTCTACTTGTAATCATTTTGGCAATATCACTGAATGAAATCATTTAAGTTTAAGTTACATCAGTATTGTGTGATGGATTGATATTGATTGATTATATCTGTTGAATCTGTTGTATGAATGAAAACTGTGTTATTCACTGTCATATTTCTTTTTGCATAATCATACTTGACTTGATGATTTTGTTATTTCACATTTATACTTAAACTATATTGACATTCAACAAAGATTGAGAAAAATGTGATATGCAGTTCTGTGACTGTATAAAAAGTGTTTACAGGAATTAGCAAATGATCTAATTTGGATAAGAGCTACTCTGTAAAATTTAATCGACTACAAAAGCAATAGAATCGATTAATATGTGCAAATGTGGTTTGAAACTCCTTACTGTTAATTCATTTACTCTGAATCACTTATTTTGATGAAATATGTGTTTATACATTCTGAGACTTATCATTTTATATCCGCTGTGAATGTTTATTCTTAAATGTTGCACATATATAAGTTCAGTGACCTCAAGCATTCTGATTACTACCATTTCATATGATACATGCTTGAAACTATTTTTTTGATATATATTCTCTGATACATCTCCATCTTTTGCTTTGATATTGATTTATGTATTTGAATGACTTTAGAGATACTGCATATTGATAGGGGGAGCTTAAATATCAGATTGATAAAATTCATTTCTATCACCCTCTTACACGGATTGATAAGAATAAGGGAGAAATGGAAATTGTTTGTACTGTTGATTATTGATAGGGGAGCATCATTTTTTATTATTGTATAAATTTGTTGATGTATCTCAATTTGATTCATTGTCTCTGTGCTTTACACATACATTGTGCTTTACATATACATTGTGCACTTATACATGTCTTACTAATGCCCAGAGGAGAAGAGATAGTTGAAATTTTTTTATTGAATCAACAAGAAAGATAGTTGAAATTGTTTGAAATTGATGAGATAGTTGAAATTGTTAATACTGATTGTTAACATATCTAAGACTATGTATCTATCTATATCTGATTGAAAACAATTTCTAGATGTGCATTGAACATCATGGTTGTGATTCATCAAAAAAAAGGGAAGATTGTTGATAGGGGGAGCAATATAAGTGTTGAACTCATTCCCTTATGTGTTTATTTTTTATGATGACAACACATTGATTGTAACAAAATATATGTTTTCATGACACAATAGAAATGTGTATTTATGATTGATACATATGTTGGTATATAAATGTTTTGTTGTGATTAAAACATATCATGATATGTTGATTGGTCTGCATGTGATCATTAATATTGTTTATATCTTCTGTATGCATACTAAATGTTTTATTTTGATAAAACCACAAGCACAAAGCAATTATGTATGAATTAATGGATTATAATGAAGTTGTAATCAATTAAGTTCATCAGACAGCTTATGTTTTGAACTGTGGCAAAACAACAAGTTTTAACCGATTACATTAAGTGTAAAATCGATTGAAACTCGTGTCTTTGCATATATCATTTTGAAATGTGTTGTGATGAGTTTTTGAAGTGAAAAAGTTTTCAAAATTTGTTTAAGTGTAGAGCTTAATTGATTACACTGTTTATGTAATCAATTAGGTCTATTATCATTTGAAAATTATTTTCAAGATATGTCATAACTGTAATAACGGTAATATTCTTCAAATATGTTGACTAGCATTTATTGTGAATCGATTAAATTAATTGTGGATTCAATTAGAATTGTGTTAATTGTAATTTTGTTACATCAGCTATTAATGTAACCGATTACATTACTAACATAATCGATTTATTTGCGTATGATATGAGATAACTATAAATTGACGCATTGCACACATCTAAAGAATTTTTTATCATTTCTAAACTTTCATATCTGATATTGTGAATTGAGGAAAGAATTACAGGTGTGCTGAAACGCTCCAAGAATCAAGAACTAAAAGAATTGGAAGAAACTTGAAGGATTCTTGTGGTGACGAACTGTAAACCTATTGACTGATCATTCTCTACACTACTGAGGTGTTTCTACATTGATCAGAAACGTGATTCTGCAATCTTGGTATGTGTTGTTCCCTGTGTGTGCGGCCAGGAAAAAGAGTGGGGAGCTCTTGGTACTTTGAGAGGGGATTCTCAAAGGGTTCTGCAGTGGAGACGTGTCGTTCTTTATGTAGGTGTTATCTTTCTAAATTTGATTGTTGAGTGGGATACGTGTTTACATTTTGAGAGAGTTCTCTGTAAAACCTTTGTGTAAAACTCAAATCATTATAGCGAAAGAACCTTCAATCTAAGGTTGATTGGAAGGAAACTGGATGTATGCATTGTGGCCAAACCAATATAAATCCTCTATTTGTATTTCTTTCCTTATCTCTTTTACTTTCAATTGAATGCGTTTATTACTTGGATTGCAAGATAGATTCAAGAACATTCTAAGTTTGTAAAAAGATTTGAAAAGCAATTGTTTTTATTGATCACCTCACTCCCCAACACCCCCCCCCCCCCCCCCCCCCTTCCCTCTTGGTAAAGGAAACAAGGTAAATTCTTTTCTAACAGTTATAATAGTGAGTATGTGAAGGATATAGCTCCCAGTAAGGATACACCTTAAATCAAATGAATGATTAAGGTCTTGGAAAGTTGGAGCATTTGTCTTGAAAATTTATTTCCCACACAAGGATGTTTTGGGTCTTTCCTTGCCATGCTTCTAGAGGAAGATGGCAAGGAGACCTTTACACTTTTACACAAGTTTTTGGCCCTTAACATCATAATTTTCTTGTTGGAGCATTCTTGAGACTTGTGCATCATGCTTTGACACTTAGAACAAAAGGTGTCTTTTATTTTCTTTTTATCTTCTTCTTTTTCTCTTTCTTTTCCTATTTTCTTTGTCATTTGTGCTTGTTTCTCTTCCACTTGAGAAGGTGTGAGAGGATGAAGTATAAACTTCTTTTTATGGTGAGTGATGGTTATTTCATTGGTGTGGCCATTATGTAGAGATTATCTATAAGAAAGCCAAGGCCTTCCCAATAAAATGTGACAAGCAGCCATAGGTACTATATCACATAACACACTATCTTCATAATTCCCTATGGATAGCTTGACCATCACTTGTTGATTAACTTCCAATTCCTTGTCCTCATTGATCCACTGAAGTTTATAAGATTGAGGATGAGGAAAAGTAGCTAATCCAAGCCTTTTAACCAACCTAGTGCTACAACAATTCGAACATGAGCCACTATCACAACAAGGGAACATGTTTTTTCTAAGATTTTACATCTAGTGTGGAAATCTTTTTGTGTGTGCTCTTGTGAACTAGGTTGATTATGGAGAACCCGTCTTATCATAAGAATTTCTCCCTCACAATGATGGGCATCCTCACTTGTGCTTTCTTCTTGTTTCTTTGCACCACTTCTCTCACTTTCACTCTCACTTTCCTCATCTTGGCTACTATATACATCAATACCCCTTAAGATCATGGTCTTTTTGGTGGGGCATTGTGATGCAATGTGACCTCTACCAAGACACTTGAAACACTTAATTTCACTAATGCGAGTGTCAGATGATGTTCCCACCCTTAGCCTCTCTTTTTCTTTCTCTTCTCCCTCCCTAGATTCCTAGAGGGTTATTTTTCTACCACTTGCTTACCCTCCCTCTTGTAGTCTTTCTTAACAATAGAGTTAGAGTGGAAAGCTTTCAAAACTTTTCTTAAGATTTGTTGCTCTACGTTAATGCAAATTTGTACCAAGTCATTTAAGTCTTGGTAGGGCAACAATTCCACTCTATCCCTAATCTCAAGATTAAGACCACTTAGAAACCTAAAGATGATGGTCTCTTCTTCCTCCCTAATTCTTACCCTCAACATGTAGAGCTCCATCTTTTGCCTATAGCTCTCAATGCTCATGTCTCTTTGTTGGAGCCTTTGGAGTTTGTCCATTAGCTCCCTATGATAGTATGAGGGAATGTGTCTTCTTCTCATGACACTTTTCAAGTCATTCCAATAGGTGACTTAGGGAAAATTAGAGAGTCTTCTCTCTCTCACAAGGGAGGTCCACCAATACATGGCATTCCCTTGGAAACTCAATGTGGCCAATGTGACCTTTCTTTCCTCACTCACTTGATGACACTCAAAGACTTGTTCAACTTTCATCGCTCAATCTAAGTATTCCTCAACATCTTCTTTACCATGGAAATAGGGGAGGTCTACTCTAACCTCTCTTGGAGTGTGCTCTCTATCATGAATTCTATGTGGGTGAGGTTAACAGTATTGGTTTGCAAGCCTACTATCTACCTCATGGTGTGTAAGTTAAGTTGGAGTTTTAGAAATCCTCCTTGTATGCCAAATTTTAAGCGACTTTAGCTCTTTTGCTAAATTTTTCAAAGTGGGTTTTACATCCTCACTAAAGTCACTTCCTATTTCAAAGGAATTAGTCTTAGATATCCTTAAAGGTTTTCAAAAATATGCAATACAACAAACAAATACTTAAATTTCAAAGCAAGTTCCTTAAGAGACTTAAGGAGGCAAAAGACACCTAAGTTCACTTCCTGGAAAGGGAGGTGAATCACAATGGATTTCTTAAATACCAAACCTTTTCTAGCCAAAGTTTACCTTAGGCACTCTTGAACCAAATTTCTCAAAGGGAACTAAAGTTGAAATTAAAGTTGACACGCACTAAGCTATCACAATTAAAGAAAGCAAATAAACTAGCTATAATGATTAAGTTAGAAGAACTTTGGTTCCTCCAACCAACCAACTAAAAACGAAATTTACTAAGAAATAAAGGTTCTTATTAGGATATGGGATTGAGCACCGAAGATTCCCCTAAGATACCTAACAAGGCTATGAGTTACAAGAGAAAAAAAGAAAGAAAGATTACAAAGCCAAAAATTACAACCAAATCAAAGCTACCTCCCAAGGTGTTTCTCTCCTTTCCTTTTGGCTAACACTCTACACTTCAAGTTCCCTTTGGGTCTCCACAACTTAGAAGGATAACTCTAATATATTGGATCACCTCACAAAGAGAACCTACACCACATAAAGTAACCAAAACCGAAATTGTGCAAGAAGAAACAAGGAATAAAAGCAATAAAAAGGTCCAAAAACAAGAAAGGTTTTGCAAAAGGAATTTAATTATGAAAAAACTAAGATATCCAAGAAGACAAGCAAGAAATTAAAGGTTAAGAAAGAAAGGTTAGCACTCAAAAGAAATTCTAATGAAAGGTGCTAGAATAGATTCACAAAACAAAAATTACTAGAAAAAAAGTTGGTGGTTCTTGTCTTTTGGAAACTTTAAGAAAATGGGGCACTAAGGCCACTCTTTTAACATCATAGCAAAGCCTTTTAGCCACTAGAAAGTGAAGATAAAAATCCCAAAAACACTGAGAAAAACGTTCCAAACAGATTGCACAAAAAACAGTGGTAGTGGTCCAAGCACACAATTTTTTTTCAGCACTTTTTATAGGCTCTCTTTTGGTACTCTTTTGAAGCCTTTTGCTTAAAAGCTTTTAGAAATTCTTTTTCCACTCTATTAAGGTGAAAAATAAGACCACAACACACTTGGAACAGAGGTGATATATGGGTTTTAAAAGCCACAAAGACAAGAAACACAAAATAGAAGAGGATCCTACTATAATCAAAAAAGGAGTTGAAAACAAAAAACGTCAATAGAGAAAAAATATTTTAAGAGCTTTTCAATGACCTAATGGCAAGTATGAACCCAAAACATCAAAGATAAGACCCTCAAATGGTTGTATATGGTGTAGTTTTGCAAACTAAGTTATATATTTTTTTGATGATTTTTCAAAGTTATTAGAGAAAATTGATAAGAAAAGAACTACACATGACTCTAGACAAACATGGATGGATTAAAAACTTAAAATGACTCAATCAATGAAATGCACCAAACATAAATCAATAAAAGACCCAACAAAAGCTTATTAACACATAATGGAAACCTTATTGGTCAAAATGGAATGGTTCCAAAGGATAGTAGAAACTAGAACCATAAAACACAAAAAATGAACAAGTAAAAACTAAAAAAAAAAAGACAAGAAAGGAAAGCATTAAACAATAAGGAAATAACAAAGGATAAAAACCAAGAAACTTAGCTCTTTGAAGACCAAGGCTCTTGATACCAAATGATGGCAATTCTCTAACTAGGACAAGCCAAATCTAGAAGCAACCAAGCCAGCAAGAACAAGATGCGAAAGGTTTTAGATGGAATGCGAAATGGTGGTGGTATAAGGTGGATGTTGTCATGGTTTTGGGTGTTTGAATGGTGATGGAAGGTGTGTTTGGTGGTTCTCTAAGAGAGGTTGGGCCAACTCTTATAGGAAGGTGGCTAGAGGAGGCCACTTGGGTTGCTCTAGCCTAGGGTGACCCTAAAAGAGTAGTATGGCACAAAAATGGAAGCATAACTTTACTCTAAATCAAAGGTGATGACATGATGAACATCACCTCTATTTATGGGCTAAGGTGTCCCAAAATGGGTTGAAAATTTAACCTAAAAGAGCCACCTTGTTTGGCTTGGAGAGCAATGAGAAATCCACTCCAATAGGAGGGAGACAAGTGGTAAAATCCTCTCAAATGAGAGAGTGACAAGTGGCCACTACTTATGGAAAAAATCTCCATTCATAGAGTGACACATGGCCATTAACTAGGAGGAAAACTCTCCAATGGGATGCTTCCACATGTCTAGGACGAAATTATTCACCCTTGTTCTCCAAGCTTAGCCAAAATGTTGACTCCTTGGTCAATACAACCATTTTGAATGTCAAACCATAGTCAAGTTTGGGCATTTTCCCTTTGTTGGCTTATTTGGTCAAAATCTTATTCTACTTGCCCCAAAATACAAGACCCAATTGAAATACTACACTACCAGGCCCATAATGCAAAGCTCAAATAAAATCTAGACTACTTGGCCCATAATACAAAGCTCAAATAAAATCTAGACTACTTCGCCCAAAATATAAGGTCCAAAATTATTCTTACTCTACTAAATCTTCATGATGGCTTAAGATGGCCCAAGAGAAAGAGTATAGGCCTATCTTCCATATATGTCTCCAATTCTTCATGAATATGCTAGGTCATGGCAAGGGGTATACCATCAAAATCAGTTTATGTGTTAATTACAAATGAAGTCTGGTTTTCAGTTGAACTGCTAAGCAGTGGCAAGTGTATACCATATAAGCAATGAAATGCCTAGCATAGCTTAGTTACACTTTGTGAAAACACAACAGTAAGTGATTGAAACAATTTTCACCGAGAATTGGCCTTATTTTGATTTTTCTAGTGTGGGAGTGAAATTCAGTTTAGTATTAGATCATTACTAAGCGTCTAAGTATTTTAAATTCCTAGAGTCCTTGTTGTTTGGTCTTTTAATTCACTCCTGTAGAATTATTTTTTGAATTTGGAATCTGTTTTTGCACTTTTGGTGTTTAAAATTAGTGAGTTGGAGAGGAGATTACATTTGAGATGTGTTCTCTATAAAGCCTTGTTGTAAAAACTCAAATCTTTATACTGGAAGGTCTTTCAATCTAAGGTTGATTGGAAGAGACTAGATGTAGGCATTGAGGCCGAACCAGTATAAAATGCTTTGTTTTTTTTCTATCCTTAAACTCCTTTACTGCATTATTTTCATTATTGTGTTATGTGTTAAAGATCATTCTAAAGATTTCCAAAAAGATAGAAATGAAAGCATTTTTATTAAAAACCAATTCACCCCTACCCCCCCCCCCCCCCCCCCCCCCCCCTCTTGGTGTTGGGAAACAAGGCCTAAAACTTCTTACACTAAGATTGAAAGCCACTTCACTATAAAGATTGAGTTATACAACAATGTTTACAGAGACCCTTTCTCAATGCAATCTCCTCTCCAACTCCAAATCTAATATAGAAGAATAAAACATAGAAAGAACAATCCCCTTTCTGTAGAAACCCTTTGAGACACTCCTCAAAGAAACCAAAACCTCACATTTTCTTCCTAGCCACCGGCAATAGGGAAACCACAATCCACAGATTGCAAAATCAACACTGATCTGATTCAGAACACCTAAGAGTGTGGATGATGATCAACAGACGTAAGCACACAATAATTCCTTCAAGAATCCTTTGAATCTTCCAAACTTAACGCTTCTTGATTCTTGGAGAATGAGCACCCCTGCAGTTTCTTATCTCAACTCACTTTGTCAGATATTAAAGATGAATGTTCAAAAGTTCTTTATGTAGACAGCTATGCGTCAATATATATTTTTCTCAAGTCTGACGCATCTTAATCGATTACAATATTAATGTAATCGGTTAAGCAATTAACACTGTTATACCAGAATTACATTAAAACATATTTAACAGATTACGCATTTAATGTAATCGATTGCACAATTAATATAAGTCAAAAAAACTCAAAATATGATTGTTATGGTTGTTAAGATTTATCATGAAAACAGTTTTTAGTGTGCACAAGATTTAACCAATTAAGAAAATCGTGTAATCGGTTAAGTATAACACTTAAGCAATTTTGAAAACTTTTTTCAATTGAAAACACATCACTGCACTCAACAATCAGGTATAAGTAAAGACACGAGTTTTAATCTATTATACATATAATGTAATCGGTTAAAGCTTGTAGTTTGTCACAATTAAGCATTTGCTGATATCTGATGAATCTAATTAGTTACATAAACATTGTAATCGGTTACTTCATTCAGATATGCTTTGTGCAAATAGTTTTATCGTTCAAAACCATGAATATGCATACAACAGATATAAACTCATGTATAACCACAATAAGTATGCAAAACAAATAGTTCAAGCACAAACAAACATATAAACATAGCTTTGCATGTGAAAACATTTATGTTGTTGTGCAAGTAACTCATTGAAACATTTATGTTGGTTTCATCATCCAAAACACACAAAGGTTTGGGTTTAGCTTTAACATAGTTCCCCCTATCAACAACATCACATTGAGAATATCAGACATCACAAATTTAACAACCAACAATAACATGTGTTGCACTTATATCAAAAAAATAAATAAATAATATAAAACTTTATGTTCTAATTAAGACTTAAACATGTGACCACTTAGCCCATCAAAGATTTTTCACCAATTGAGCTACAAAACACATTGTGAACTCATGCACATCTAAAAAACCATACTCAAGTCTTATTTATAAGCTCTAAATTTTCTCACGTCTTACAAAATAAATTAGAAGATCAAATACAAAACACAATTGACAAGTTTTAATGAATTTAAAGATATTTATATTAATATGTATATATATATATATATATATATATATATATATATTGTTGTAAAAAGCTGACAGAATCATGAACAAAATTTCCTGAGGCGTGTAGTTTCACTGTCCTTAAGGACTTATCCGCGGTGTATTACGCAAGTCCCCCAGGATACAACAAGAACTTACCAAAATATTTCTGAGGATCTCAGAACTAGCAAGGATCTCTAAATAGAGTATAAAATAATCCCAGAATATTTTTAGGAAAGGAAGAAAAGAGTAAGAATGAAACTAAGAGAATAGAGAATAAGAAAAGTGTGATTTCTTATGATTATTTTTTAGTGACTGGAGTGCTCTATTTATAGAGCCTATGATGGAACTAACCCTCTTAGCTTGAGGAGTAATTCACGTAAAGAGTGCCATCAGCTGGCAAAAAGCTTCCAACGTTAAAAAAACTAAAGCACAAAATTCGGTGGTTGTGGAGAGAGAAAAGCAACGTTCAAAAACAACCCTAAAGTTGCGCGAGAAAATCACGAAAGGATTTTGCTATACTCTTATGCACATTATTTTTATAACAATCCCCCACATATTGCAAAATATATAAAACGAAAGAGAAAAGAAATTATTCTGGGTTTCACAAGATGTAAAACTGGTATAGCAAGCTATATGAACCAGTCTTAGATCAAGAAACTTAACACACAGTGTAGTTGGTATAGCAAGCTATATGAACCAAAGACACTTGAGTGTGTTAGAGGTTTATCAATCACAGTACACCCCTATAATCCTTGTTGTTATCACTGTGATGCACTTACTAGGCCATGCGCGTGCCCGGTATTCATGAGTGCTCTAGAGATCATGCCAAGATCTCATGCAAGCGACCCCACTTGACACTCATATAGGTGATTTCATCAAATGTATGCTGCAAATCATACATCACCCATAAGGGATATGAAGATCATTAAAAACTTTGTTTAATTACAAAGTTTAACCTCTCAGTAATGCAATCTTTAGCACTTTAACACACACACACCATAGGAATGGACATATTTGATTTAAAATCAAATTAGTGCTATCAAAACTAACAAGTGACTTGTTTTTACCCATATGAACCTTATTCATGGGATCTCCAATCACAAAGGTTGGGTTACCATCACTTGTTTGTTTACTAGTGGCTTAAGTCTCATTCCCCTCGATGTTTCTAAGATCATATTTCTTTCTAAGGGTTTTGTCAGAGGATCTGCTAGATTCCGTTCTGACTTCACATAGTCAATGGAAATAGTTCCACTCTTTAGCAGCTGCTTCACCAAATTGTGTCTCAATTGTATATGTTTATTCTTTCCATTGTAATTCTTGTTTTTTTTTAGCTATAGCTATTGTCGATTGGCAGTCACAGTGTATTGACACCAATAGGGTTGGTTTCATTCCTTGTAGAATGTTTGCTAAGAAGTTTTTCAACCACTCAGCCTCACTACCAGCCATCTCAAGAGAGACAAACTCATATTCCATTGTTGATCTTGCATTAATAGCTTGTCTGGTTGATCTCCATATAATCGCACCACCCCCAAGTGTGAATACATAACCACTAGTGGATTTTGTCTCATATGAATCAGAGATCCAGTTAGCATCACTGTACCTTTCTAGTACAACGGAAAATCCACTATATTCAATGGCATAATCCATTGAACCTCTTAAGTAGCTCATAAGCCTGGAAAGTGCATCCCAATGTTCTTGATTTGGACATTGAGTGTACCTACTTAGTCTACCTACTGCATAAGCAATATCAGGTCTAGAAAAACTCATCAAGTGCAGTAAGCTCTCAATTATCTGGGCATATTGAGATTGGAATATTGATTCTCCTCTATTTTTCATTAATTTAGAGTTAGTATCATAAGGGGTACTCATTGGTTTCAGGTCATAAAACCCAAACTTCTTAAGAAGTTTCTCAATGTATTGTTCTTGAGATAGTAATATACTATCTCCCTTCCTTATGATTCTAATACCTAAAATCACATTGGCTTCACCCATGTTTTTCATTTCAAATTTTGATCCTAGAAACAATTTAGTTCTAGTGACAATCTCATTGCATGTATCAATCATTAACATGTCATTCACATATAAATATATAATAACATATTCTCTATTTTCATATTTAGAGTACTATCAATATCATTAGGTGAAAAGGCCAAATTTATTTTTTTGAGTAATTAAGTAAAATTACCTATACCCCCACAATTTTAAAATATTTAAGATTGGTAAACAAGATAATACCTAGTTGTGCTTCTCTCATTTGTAGGTAAGTATACGAAAAAATTACTCAAGTACCTAGCCTCATCTTCTTATTTCTTTTTCTTTCTCTTGAGAGAAATCTTCTCCACCTTTCCTCAAACATTACAAAGGCACGACATATGAAAATTAGGATTCATCATCCTAACTCCAACGAACTCCAAGTTGTCGCCTTGTCTCCCTCTTCTTCATCCTCATCCATGGTCCCTACAATTGCGATTAGAAGTCACCGCTGCTGCAAACGCGTTGACAGCCTCCAGAAGTTCTGTCTTGAGAAGACCTCGACTTTTGACATGTCCAGAAGTGATTTCGCGAAGACCGTCTGAGTTTCGGAAACAATGGTTTGGCTCTTCGAAGGCATGTTGTTGATGTCATCCATAAGTCCTTAAGATTGTTGTAAAAAGCTGACAGAATCACGAACAAAATTTCCTGAGGTGTGTAGTTTCACTGTCCTTAAGGACTTATCCACGGTGTATTGCGCAAGTCCCTCAGGATACAACAGGAACTTCCCATAACATTTTTGAGGATCTCAGAACTAGTAAGGATCTCTAAAGAGAGTATAAAATAATCCCATAATATTTTTAGGAAAAGAAGAAAAGAGTAAGAATGAAACTAAGAGAATAGAGAATAAGAGAAGAGTGATTTCTGATGATTATTTTTGAGTGACTGGAGTGCTTTATTTATAGAGCCTATGATGGAACTAACCCTCCTTAGCTTGAGGAGTAATTCACGTAAAGAGTGGCACCAGCTGGCAAAAAACTTCCAACGTTAAAAAAACTAAAGCAAAAAATTCGGTGGTTGTGGAGAGAGAAAAGCAACGTTCAAAAACAACCCTAAAGTTGCGCGAGAAAACCACGAATGGATTTTGCAATACTGTCATGCACATTATTTTTATAACATATATATATGTATGTATATATGTATATAAAGTGATTAATCATTTTAAATTGTTTAACCGAATAATTCAATATTCAATACATAATTAATATTGTCTTTCATAATACATGGAGGTAGTATATAATTTTTGTATTAAATCTTATATTGTATAGATTGATCGGTCTATGTAGCCCAGTCGGTTAACCACATAGAAAGTCATCCCTGTGACCCCAAAACAATGTTAGCCGAACAATCATCGATCGACTTGGTAACCGTTCGGTATTTTGCACATTAAAGATTCCATAATTTTATTAACAAGGTAAAACCATGCTTATGAGATATTGGGTCGTGATTGAGCCAACCTTAATCAAAAGCCCCCTTTGAAACATATAAATACAGAAGTAAGGTAGGTGATTGCATTTATTAGACCTTTAAGACTTAATTGTGATAATCGATTGGTATAGTTGAAAACTGACTTAAGTGTCGGAGTGCCTTTAACAGGTCCTCACCCGCTCGGACTTGGACCTTAAAGAAGAAGATTTGATAAGATATTGAGGAAGATAGACAATTTGTATCAAGAGAAGTGACACAAAGTGTGAAGGTATAGTTCTTAACCCACATACCGAAACAAATCTCAAATGCGAAACTAAAACTAACTCAATAACAATTCGTAAATAAACAAAATACGAGCGCATATAATTACGAATTATTAAAGAAACAAATAATGCAACATATATCAAACATGCAAAAGAAATATGTTAAACATAAAAAAATATACTTATATACAAATATACATTAAATTTTTATGAACTAGAGAGCACGAAACTAGTTGTAACCGATTTCCAAACGTATGAAGTGAGGAACTAAAAACCTGAAGATAAAAATATAAAAACATTTTATAAAATACCAAAAATGAAAAAACAAAATCACATGGACCGGTAACAATGGTGGGTGACAACAGGGCCTCAAGGAGATTAAGGAAAAGGAAGATAAGTTGGGAACAATGGACAATGGTAGTGGTAACTACGAATAGTGGTGGTTGAAGGCATAATGAAAATGGTTGTAGACCGTGGTGAATCAAAATGGGGGAGTGGAACGAAAAAGGGAAGGAAAGACAGATGACAGCACTAGTGAACGCAACAATTTGCAGTGGTGAACGGAGCAAAGAAGTTCACAAAATCGGTGATGTAAGGACAAAGCACGGTGATGAGTTCGTAAATTTTTTGCCTAAATTTATCCTAGGCAGACATTTGGGTTCAGTTATTAATAAAACTGAAACAATAATACATCTATGACTTTGTTTCTATTAAAAACATAGGCATAATAATGTCTACGAATAAAAAAAAAATATTTTTCGTAGCAATTTTTAAATTTTTTTAATTTTTTGGCCTTGAGTAGGGAGAAATCAAAACCATTAAGATATATTGTCTTAGTTACGTAAAAATACGAAGCATAATGTCTTTGAATAAAATAATAAAAATATTATTTTTATTGACAATTTTAAAAAATTTTCCAACTTTTTAGTCTCGTGTCTAGAAAACTGAAATCATAGATGTATATGACTTCAGTTCTACGAAAAACTGAAATCATAGATGTATATGGATTCGGTTTTGCGAAAAATCAAGGTAATATGCTATTTTCAAGATAAAAAAATTAAATACGAAAATATTACAATTTTGAAATTTTTTGTATCCTTTTTGGTCAGGGGTCAGGAAAATCGAAATCATAAAGATATATGGCTTCACTTTTGTGAAAATTAAGGCCATATATCCTTCTAATATAAATTTTTTAAATAAATAGCAGGATTTTTTAAAAATTTTGAAATTTTTATCGCACTTTTTAACATCGGATCTATAATAACTGAAATCTTATATATAGTTTTGGTTATTTGAAAACTAAAACCAAATCTTGTTATTAAATAATTAAAAATAATAATAAAAATTTTGAAAAATTGTAAAAGTTGTGTAGTTTTCAATTTCAGTTCTGGAATAGCTGAAATCAAAAGAAGTATATGACTTTGATTTGTATGCAATCGGGTATTTTAACATTATCACTATTTGTTTTCTTCAAACTAAAATATATCATAAATTAAAAAACCAAATATGCACTGGTAGATAAAGATATGTTATACTCTTTGGAATGTATGTTGATACATATTATCTACTTTTATATATATATAAATATATATATATATATATATATATATGTATATATATATATATATATATATATTTTGTAATACAATTTATTTCTTTCTTTTTTATTATTCTTATGTAACCTAGAACTTTTAATAATATTTCTCCTTTAAATCCACGTTGACAAAAGTTTCACTCTATTGACGGTAATTAAGTAATAGTTTTTCTTTTTGTGGTTTAAACTTAAGGAAAACGTGAATGATTAGGATAAAGTCCAACAACATAATCAATGGAAAATACTAATCTATTAAATGAAAGGTTTTCAGCATGAAAGTGGAATGAAATTGTTGTTCATTATTCATGATATTGGAGTTGGAAACACAGCAATATTGAGAGGGATATGAAATGTTATGACATGAAAGCAACTTAGTGAATAGGTGACATATTGCGATGGAAGTAATGAGACACATGGACCCAGACGATGAATATATCATGGTTCGCGCACTTGCATGGCTCAGTGCCTTTTACGTCAGCTTATACACATATGTATTTATGGGTCCCATTCAACCCTAATAGCACGTGAATTGCGTTTCCTTTTTCAATTAAAAACCTTTCTATCCAAGATAAAATCATGAATATGGAGGACCACACATCTCACACTCCTACATCATGCCACCATAAATGTTTATCTAATTCTTTCTATTTAAAATGCATTATTTGAAGTAGAATATACTTTTAAAAAAACATAATAAATTCAATTAAAAATACATTATTGGATTTACGATCTATGTTGTATTTTTCATGAGTGTATTAAATGAGATTGTGCAATCAATAACTTTTTTTGGAATCAGAAATATATCATGGTTGTATAATTTGGAATGTATTACATTCATGGAAATATACGTTTTAAATTATACAATTCAAAATATATATATATATATATATATATATATATATATATATATATATATATATATATATTTAGATTAAAAACGCGTTTCATATTGCACGATATAAAATATATTACTTTTTCAAAAAATGTTATAAGTTACAATATCTATAATAACTTACGAACTCCACGGTATGAGAAATTCACGTATCAAACAATCTAGATTGCATCAAACAAAAAAAAGTAAAGAAACAATATTGTACTAGGAGGATTTTATTATCTTTTACACACCCAATGGAAATTCAAGAAGAAACCATGTAGATGAAAAAAGAACAATTCTTTACAATGTATTTAAGAAAAAAAAAGGATGTATTTTACTAAATAAATTATAACTAGTATTTGCACTTAAAACACCTATCATTCTCGTTTGTTTAGAATTGAATGTTAGAAAAACAAATCCTGTAATTTGTAAAAGTAAAAATATTTTAAATTCAAAACTAATTTTTGAAAACAGTAACTCAGTTGAAAACTTTTAAATATTTAAAATTAAAAATTGAGGCTAAGAAAAGAAAATACTCAAGGGCACTTGTCATTTTGCTGTGTTTTGGTAAAGCCGATTTGGCACTCGATTGCTCGACCTTGCTATAAACTATAATCTGCCGGTGTATTTAGTTTTAGGAAAAATTATGTTTTTACACCTTCAAAAGTTATTCCCACTTTGAAAACTCACTTTAATAATATAATAATATATATTAAAATTTAATGTTAAGAAAATAAATATAACTAAAATATTATTATTTTAGGTTATTATAAATGGAATTTTAGCAACCCGTCGTTGTAGTTTGGGTGGGACAGAATTGTTCTCAATTTAATGATTTATCGTGACTAGAGTTTGACACTGTATTTTATTGTAATCGGTGGTTGGCTGTATGATTCCTTGACAGGGTTGTCTTTTTTTTTGTTATGCTTAGAAAAAAATTGTTTTTAAGTCATTATATGTTCTATCAAACCTGATCAACTTGTATATATTTTATACTAATAAATTTAATCATCAAATTTAAAAATTATGTAAAGTTTATCTCTATATTAACCTAAAAAGTCGTGACATATATTTTTTGAACAAAAAAAAATTTTTAAAAAAAAGTTTATAAACTAAATTATAAAATTGAAGTCTTATTTGACTAAAAGTAAAATAATACAAATATATTACTCCTAATGAAAATAAAATTTATTTACCCTATTATTGCATAATGAATTGGAGTGGGAGAAAAAAAAATGGAAAGAATATCCTTTCTCTCACCCACACACACTCACACTGCAACACCGAATTGGTTGCTTTTATTCTGTTCATTTATTTGTTTTTCACTTTAATAACAAAATAATTGATGATGTTGAGGCTGATTTTTTATTGAAGGATTGTATTATATTTTATTCCTTTTGATTGTTATTAAATTTCGTAAGTAAATAGTTTATCTTCAGGGAGGTTTGATACTTTGACTATTACATTGTTTGGAAATATTTTTCAAAAGAGAAAAACTATTTTGCAGAAAGGAGTTCCGAAAGGGGTGAGTCATCGTCCAGAAAATAGATTTCTAAAGTCAACTCTTAAAAATAATTTTAAAAACATATTTTCTGAAAACAATATTTCGAAATATACTTTTCACCTTCTAAAATCGGCTTGTATGATGAGGTTTGCACCCCACTTATATATTATAATTTGTGGGGGTTGAGTTAGACCCCCACAAAATCGGCTTGTATGGTGAGATCTATGTGGGCATTCTATTCCACCCGCTATCATATTAGAAAGTGGTTTTTAAGCCTAACTCAACCCCACAAAACCGGCTTGTATGGTGAGGTTTACACCCCACTTATATATTATAATTTGGTCTTATCTTTAGTCGATGTGGGACTTCCAACACACCCCCTTCACACCGAGGTATAGACATCTCGAGCGTGAGAATAGAATATTAATGGGTGGTTTGATAGCGGGTGGAACAAAATGTCCACAGAAAATGAAGCTCATTCACATTGTACTAAATGATTTAACAGGAACAAATTATTGAAGAAAGTTATGAGTAGAGAAAATTGTTGTTGTTGATTTTGTCCTCTTATTTAGAGAAGAGACCACTGATCGTTCCTTTTGTATGTTTCAGATTGATAAGCATATTTTCATTTCATTTTTGTAAAAAGAATGAAAATATTCTAACAAATTACACATCTAGATTTGAGTAGATTGCAGAATATTGAGTAGTTTCCAACAAGAAATGCATAGATATACCAATTAATTAAAAATCAACCCAAAATTAGTAAACTATTCATAATGAACCTGTTAGGTCTCAATTGGATCAGAAAATTACTTTATTTAAGTTTATTTTAAACAATTCACATCTCCAATTTGTTTGGTCAATATAAACATAATGTTGTCATTTTGAATTATCATTTGCCGCAGAAGTAAAATTAAGAAAACCAAAACGCACTGAATTTCAAATTGGAATTTAAACTTAACAAATTTGTTACATCATAGTTTAACTTCTACTCCTTTCATTTCTACGATTTTATCAAAATTTCTATTAAGAAACTAAATGTTTTATAACTATTATGGGTTGATGTTAACGTCTTTCTCAAACCTTCTGTGTTGGCAGTTGTTCAATGCCATCGCAACTTCATCTACGCGGGTACCAATTCCACGCTCCACAACCTCCTTTCGCATCGGGAACCTTCCAAAAGCTCAGGCTCTCCTCCGAATGATCAGAAAATAAATAAACGCAAAAAGTAAGAACAACAAATTGTGGTGTCATTGATTGCTGTGAGTGAGTGAGAGAGGAGATGGAGATGAGAGAGAAACAAATTGGATAAATGAAGAAGGTGGATTAGGATTAGGTAAGTGTTTCTAATTTTTATTTTTGATTTTAAATTAAAATAATAATTATTAAAATACCATATGTTTAAAGTATATTTTTTTTTAATGAATGAAAAAAAATTTGTCTACTAAACTTAATACACTTTGTTAAAATATACCAAAAGAAAGTTATATGTTACGTGTTGAAGAGAAAAGAGAAGCATAAAAGATGTCATCCATGACATCATAACATTTGAGCATGATAACGTAGCAATTATCAAATTTGGAGAAATACGATGAGGGTATGTGAGGCAAAGAATTCCAAACATGACCGGTTGGTAGACATGAAATTGATGTGCTACCACACTCACATTTTATTTTTACTTAAAAAGGTTCTAAACTGAGATGTAATTTTCAAGATCTTTTCATATCATTTTGTTCAATTACAATTATAATTTTATTACTTTAACATTTTTAAAAGAGCCTCTTAGTTCTAGAAGGAGTTTAATAAAGGTTTTTAAATATTTTTGTAAAACGTAGATGAGATGTTTAGGGGTGATTGTCTAATAGCCAGAAAATTATTTAGAAAGATTTTCACAAAAAACGGTGGTGTAAAACGTTTAAAACCTGGTACAAGGTGATATCAACAGCAGATCTTGGTCAATAATTACGAAGAAATTAAAATAATACATTCAAAATCTATATATTTAATTATTATCACTAAAATAATAAAATTTATATATGAAATTCATCACTCGTAATTTTTTAAATATTAAAAAAAATACCAATCACTAATATAATATTTTAGAATATGTGAAAAATGGATATTTGTCTAGTTTTATAATTTTTCAAATATTAAGAAGAAAACTCCTTCGTATATTTCCTTTTATCAATTTTCAAAAATAGATCTATTTTTTTTATCAATATATCTATTAAAAATAAAATTTAAATAATTTATCAACATCTAATAAAAAATCGAGAAACGTAATCACTAAAAGAAAAATCTATAATAATTAAGCCACAGTTAAAATATTATCGAAAAACGCATAGTAAATAACTTTTCTTTTTAGGTTCATAAAAAATATTATACAAAAAATTCATATATGAAATAAAAATAAAATACTATAAAACTAATATTTCACTATCAAGGGACCAAGAGAATTACCTTTTTTATTTATTTAAAAATGGAATAGAATAGATTATAAATAAATTAGAGCATAAATAATAAATTTGTGTCTAATTTTCTTTTCTTTTTCAGAAAAAAAATGTCAGAATAAGATATAAGTATAATTAGTGAGTAATTCAAAAGACGATGAAAGAAAATTAAAAAATATTTTAATAAATACTTGTATTTAATTTTATGTTTTATTATTTATTAACATTAAATGATTTATCTTATAAAAGAATAAAAATATATCTAGTTTAACTCTCATTGATTCACACTATATACTACGTTTTGTGCTTTTAGATAGATTAATGATCTTCTCTGGGTTCAAATTGCTTTTATCCTAAAGGTTTTTTTTTATTCACACTTAAAAGTAGATGTGATCAATAAAAACTTAGTATTATTTGTTATGATTAAAATAATGGGTTCTCTTAAGAAGATTTCATTGAGTTATAAGGATTAGACGGTTGTCTATCCGTATGAGATAATTTACGTCTAAATATTAATTAGTGTGATAATAATTCAAATTACAATTCAGTGTTCTTTATTGAAATAAATTTTCCATATTTCTTAGAGAATAAAAAGATAATATATTCAAATTCTTCTTTAAAATACATAGTTCTCCTAATACCAATTTTCCCATGTTAAAATAATATTTGGTAAATGGAAGTCACATCCTTCAAGCATAAATTATTTCTTGATTGCTAGTTTTGAGCAAAATAGTAAGCAGATTCTAGAAGGAGATTGAATACATAGTCTCAAGACTTTTCTTCATAAACTATTTACATTATCTAACAAATAATAACAAAGTAAAAAAAATACATTATACATTTATATTAGTTCAGCTGCAACTTTTGAATTATGTGCAGTCCTCTTTTCAAATCAAATTTAAGAAGTTTTAATATTCAAAATTTTGATAACTAGAAAAACAAACCACTCCTAGTTTTCCATTCTCAATCTTCTATTGAGACTTAAAACAAGTATTCTTATTTGTCACTTCTAATTACAATCTAGATAAGATAAACCAATGAAAGATCAAAGATAATACGAAAGAAAGGCTTCTTTACAACTGAGTAACTTTGTCAGAAAACATTACAAAGACGTAACATTTTCCAACCAAAGAAAGTATTATAGAAGCTTAAAACAAAGAACTATAAATGTAGGTGTTGTTTGTTTCTCTTCATTATGTTCATCCAAGAAGCTTGTCCTTTTATATAGCTTTTTAAAGAGATTATTATTGTTTTCTAATCTTCAGAAATAACATCTTCCTCATCAGTTTGATAACATAATCATTTGACTCTTCACACAACTATTTCTTTAATTGTATGTTGTTTGCGAAAAGATGTCCTTGCATAAAAGGTTACCCTTTCTTATTAAGTCTTCAATTTGTAAATATATATAAATACACAAGAATATTTGACAAAAAAATTTTATTGTTTTCATTTTTATATGTATTGCTTTCTTATTTTTTTAATTTATTTCAATATCAATTGATACCTTAAAAAGGTTTTTCAAGTGTTGTTTGAATCATATATTTCTATACCAATTTCAGAACTGATATAGAAATAAATGGTATAAAATTTTTTCACTTTCTATACCAATTAAGGACAGAACCAGTATAGAAGATTGAGAGTAACAACAAATCGACTATACAAATAGAGATAGAAGAGACGAAAAGAGAAGGCAAACGGTGTTTGTGATTTGGGACGCTGATAGCAAGAAGAGTAGGAAGAAAGATGAGAATGAGGGTTAGGAATTTGATAAACCTCTATATATGTTTGTGTTTACAAATAAAAAATAGTAAGAAACTACTTTTATGCTGGTTATAACTAAAGTTGATATAGAAATTTTTTTTTCTCTATTACAAAAGTGTCACTACGTCCACCTTTTATACCAATTACAACTAAAACTGTGTAGAAAGTTTTCTTTATTACAAAAATGTCACACATCCACTTTCTATATTGATTATAGTTATAACTGGCAGAAGTGTTATCTTATTTATAATTTTGTCGCATGTTACTTACTATAATAGACGGATTATAACTAGTATAAAAAGTTGCTATAAAAAGTGATTTTTAAACTAGTATACGTAAATCCTAATTCAATACTAATCCTATAGTTTATGTAAACCTTAGTTGGATTTCTATTAAAAAGAAAAAGACAATAAAAAAGACAAACAAAAAGTCCAAACCTTTTCAAGAATACTTTATTCATCCCAAACTCATTCAAGACCATAGACATCCATAAACAACAAGAATAAAGTCAAAAAGCTTAACTTGGTGTTACTCTTTTGCACTTATAGTTTCTTTTGAACTTTCCTCGATTTTCTTTGTTAGTCTTTCAAATCTCTATAAAAGAAAATATAAATAATTTTCTTAAAAAAAATTATGCAACTGATATAGAAAGGTTTATATTTCTTTAGAAAAAAAAAAGAATATATTACCTTGATGGTATAACTAATATAATATGTTCTCGTCGATTGATAATTAATAAAGAAAGTTTTCACTTTCTAAAATGTAGAATCGACGCAGAATGCAGAAATAAACTATTCCAAAACCCTCTTTTATATTATAGTAACTCAGAACTAATAAAGACAGACTAGATTTGGTCATACTAATTTTCACCCAAAATGTTATTCAAATTACACGTGATGAAAGTCACACATTATACTCTTTATATTATTAATTAAGAATTAAGAATAAGTCTGGAATTGAGAGCCGAAAGCAACAAAAACCTATCATGTAAATAATTAAAGTGCTAATAATTGTATCACATTATTAGAAGATGAAAGAATTATTGATTAAAAGGTACTCCTAGAATGTCACAAAAAGAAAAAAGAGGAAATGCTGTTTGAAAGAGAGAAAAAAATATATATAAAAATTATCCGAAGTAATGAAGGAACAAAATCTGTCAGAGAAGATGTGTTGGTTGGTGTCCTCAAAATTGAGCACGTGATGTGGTATTGTAGTTTGGAGCTACGATACAAAACATCATGGACGATGCAGCAAGGATGTTTCCGATGGTAGTTTATTCTGTCCAAGCTAGCGCACGGGTTCATCGAGCTTGCTTTAACTTATTTGTTTATGCTCTTCTGAGTTCATTCACTTTTTGTTGCAGCATTTGTCTACCACTGAACTATGTAAGAACTTATCCATTTAAGTTAGCCTAGTTAAAATGTATTACTTTCAATTATTAAAAAAAGAAACTACTGAGTTTAATTTATGTACAAAAAATTCAACTATGAACTAATTAAAAGAGTATAGTTATTACTATTTAAGGTAGTTAAAATTGATATTGTGGTTAATTAAGGTAGTAAGAGTTCATAAAATCATAAATCTGTGAAATCATAACATGAATCTTGTAGATTTTATTTTCTAATAAAAATGACAAATTATTAATTTAAAATTAATTTTTTATCAATACTTTATCAAACTTAAGTTTAGAAAATTAATCACTTTGTGAATCCTTTACAATTTTAATCATAAGAGTTTTAAGAGTATAACAAAAAATATTATTTTATTTTAATTTATTGAAATTTACTAAAGATGAATGGTGCAGAAAATAACATATTTAATTTTTTTTAGATTTAAATTTTGTTTTAATTAAAATATTATTTATCAATTTTAATTAAATTTTATTTTAATTCAAATTCATTCAAGAAGGTGAATGTGATGTTGCACCGGACTATAGCAACAAGTAAACTTTTAATTGTACTAAATTTTAATTAGGATATATGCAAAAAAAAAAGTTGAATTTTAATTGCATTTACTTTTTATTGGAAGGTGTTTGCCTAATAATACACGTATTAATAAAGTTTCAATTACACTAAACTTTATTATATTTAGGTTTTATTTAAACTTAATACATTTATCGAAGGTGCACAACAGGTAGAAACAAAAAAAAAACAATGATTTATACAATTTTGTTTGAAAATCCTACCTATCTTATTGTATTAAAATTATGTGTGAAATCTAACTCATAGATACTACTTAAAATTGAAGGATCTTATAATTTTACAGTTTAAATCTCGATTTTAACTATAATCAATAAATGTACTTTGCATGTTCATTCAATGGCTAATGTAAATCAAATTAAAAAATGTGTTTCACTTAATATATCCAGTGTATATCTCGTGAAAGGTGGTATCAATTAATTTTTAAAAATATAATTATAAATAATAATAATAATCCTTTTATGTTAATTTATATAATTCACTTATTATAAATTTATAATTATTTAATCAAGATTAACTCATTCGAAATTATAATATCCTCTCACGTTAAGAAAGTTCATGATGAATTTAAATTGTGTAGGTAAGAAAATTATAATTAAGAGGGGAGACTCCATTACATATAATAAATCGTTTTCTTTAAATAAAGTTTAATTATGAACAATCGGTAAAGGGATAGAGAATGTTAATCATATGCCAATGCTTTAATTAATGTATATCAATAAAAGTTAGAAATGTGAAGCATGTTTTTGTTTGCACCATATTTCATCTAGCAATTCTAGTCACGTTATAACTCTTTTTTATTCACCTATTAAATAAGTGGGTGAAGAAAAGTTCAACTCCGAAAATTTGTACACATAGCATGAGATAGATTTAGAATTAAAAGGGAATTAATAAATATAGAGTTAAAATGGATTTAACATACTATGACATTAAAAAGAACACATCGATCAACTCATAAATATTTTTAAGGTTTAATACATCATTTGGTCCCACTTTTGGAGGTTTGGTTTAAAATAATCCTACCTTTTGAAAAAGTTCAGTAAGGCCTCATATTTTGTTTAAAAATGTTTAATTCAATCCTTTTCGTGGACGCCGTTAAAAACATAAATGTGTTAATGCCACTGTGGCCAAATCTGAGTGAGGTGTTATGTTGGATGATTACGAGGCACTGTGAAGTGAAGTGAGTTGGTGCAAGCAACCCCACCATATTTGGATGATTACGTGGCCAAATCAGAACAACGAAGGCCACTATACCCAAAACCATATTTGTTCATCAGGATCTCCATCACTTTGTTGCAAACAACCCCATCGGTGCAAATCCACCAAATCTTGAGAATAAAGATGTGTTTGAGTCGTTGTCGCTCACAAGCTTCACGATCGCGACTCTATCGTAAATCATCCCGAAGTTGTCCGGAGTGATTGTTGTTGAAAGAACGACCCTTCATTACGAAGGTGCCACCGTCGCAAGTGCTTTTCGAAGACAGTCACCACGACTCCATCGTAGACCACTAACAAGGGAACGTCATTGCCTGAAACAGAGCTCTGCTGTGAATGTATAAGGGAGCTTCTGTTAGGGAAAAGAAGAAATAAAGTGCCTCGCCAGACCTGTAAGAAAACCAGAATCAAAACCACCATCACTTCGAACGCAACCAAAAATCATTATGTTTCCAATGATCACCACTGCTTGCGAGAGCTCCACGATAGAAAACATGGCGGCGCACCAAAAAAGGGATCAAGATTGGGGTTTTATGAAACCCGCGATAGAAAGAGGAAAAACCCATGGATCACTGGGTTAAAAGTGTGAAAGGATTAGCCATGTTCGATGTACGACGCATTGTTGGTGAAGAAGGAAGGAAGAAAAAAATGCATAAAAAGATTGGGAATTTTTCCCCAATTTAGGGTTTCTGATTCTAATTTCCACTTTAGGGTTCTTAAAACGTTAGGGTTTTAGATTTGAATTTTCTTTGATTTTAATAAAAGAACCCACACTTCACTTTACAGTGTCACATAATCATCCAACATAACACCTCACTCAGATTTGGCCACAATGGCATCAACACCATTATGTTTTTAACGGTGTCCACGAAAAGGACCGAATTGAACATTTTTAAACAAAATATGGGGTCTTACTAAACTTTTTCAAAAGGTAGGACCATTTTGAACCAAACCCCCAAAAGTAAGAACCAAATGATGTATTAAACCTATTTTTAAAATATCTTAATTTTATATTATTTTGCAAAATAATATTTAATTATTTTCTATTATTCGTAAATTAATTACAAAGATGAGCTTCAACCTAACCCACTCAGGACTAGTTCGATTAGTCTAACTTAAACTCAATTTAATCCAACTTGAATTTGCCTGAATTGGACTCAACTTAACATGGACTTGATAGGACTCAATTTGATTTCAGTATAGGACAATTTAGTTTGATTTCAGCCAACCTAACTTAAGCTTCACCAAATTTGACTAATCCTAACTTGAGTTTGACCCAGTCCAACTCAACTTGACTTAAATTAAGTCCAACCCATCTTTACTTGGGCTAAGTTTAACTCAACCTAACTTGACAAGGCCCAACGTAGGTCCAACTTTTAGCCTAATTTGAGTCAAGCCTGGCAAGTTAACCTAACCTAACTCAACCAACATGAGTCTAACCCAACTTGACATGATTGGACTCGATCCCTCACAACATAACTTTGGCTCATCTAGATCAACTTGACATGGTCTCTACTCAACTTAGCCAAATCTAAGGTTACCTTGACCAACTAGAAATGGTACTAGCCTAGCTTGACTTGAATAAAGGAATAATAATGGAATGAGGCAAGTGGAGCTTTGACTATGCTTATCCCTATACCAAAAGTAAAATTTTACATCCATCCATGTAATTTCCATCCTCATCAAGTATGAAATTTGTGTTTCATTCGCTTTCTTATTGAATAACAAATATACTTGTGCTCACGCCTATACTCATTTGTTAATTGTTCTAAATATAAATTAAATATTTTCTTTTAAAAAAATCACAACATAAGAAAGAGCATAAATGATCAAATGTGTGTTACATAATATAATTTAATTTAATAAATTGGAGTTTACATTTTCTGAGGTGCAATGCATCATTTGAAGTCCGGATAAAGGAAAAAAAAAGCAACTAAGGTTATAATGAGAGGAAAAATACCTTATGTATTTAAGTTAACTTGGTGCATATTGAATGAGATGAACCATATAGATAGAATTGAAAAGGTTTAAACCCTTTAGTTGTCCCAATTTATGTGAGGTTTTCCCATTTTGATCCTCTTCTTATTAGAATCCCCAATTGAGTTCTTATAAGTGGTAATTTGCATCAAATAAGCCCCTACCGTTAAATTTCGTTAACGGGGTTAAGTTTTTGCACAGGTGGGAGGATGACGTGTTTTTTTCTTGAAACGTGGCTTGTTCAGAGTTTAAATGTGCCATTATGGTTATTAATTTGGGTTGTTTTTTTTTAGGATTGGGAAGCAGTTGAAGTTTGGACAGTGGGGAGTGTGAAAGCAGAAGACGCAACAATGTCGATGGGTCATTCGTGTTCCTCTTTCACTTGCAATGAGTGCGGAAGAAAGCATTTGCGGTCTGTAAGCTCTCGTGGAGATGGAGGGTGGACAGGAATGATGGTTCGCTGATCTGCCATTGTGGAGATAAGTTTGTGTTGAGGACTGCGAAAACCAGTAAGAATCGTGGCAAACAATTCTGGGGTTGCCCTAGGTATAAGGTTGGAAGTGAAAATGGGGGATGCAACTACTTCAGGTGGTTGAGTGATTGGGGAATTGAAGAAAGTGTTAGCTGTGAGGTGCTGGAAGCAAATGATGAAAGGTTGGTGAAGAGTTTTGAAAATGAAAGTGATAAGAAGATAGTTGGTGTGTAGAAAGCTGTGATGGGTCTTCAAAGTTGGATTAAATTTTTGGTTGGGGTTGTCAGTGTTCTATGTATGATGAACATCATTACAATTGCAATGTTGATGGGAAGAGCTTGATAATTTAGGTCTGTTTTGGTATTAGTAGCAGGGTTGATAATTTTAGTGAAGTTCTGTTTAATGTATTTATGTTTACTGCAATGAAGATGTATCAGTTTCAGATCTTGAATGAAATGATAATTTGGGAAAAATCAGTTTTATTATTTTGGTATCATTTTGTTGTCAGTAGTTGCCCTATGTATAACATAACATGTGCATAGAAACTGTAAAACAGTTCTCAGTAAAGGCTGAGTAAACACTTTTGAATAAAACATACAACCTGTAAAACAGTTGTGAATAAAACACAGAAAATACTATATTCTTAGGACCTGAGTAAACAAAACTTTAAGAGGAATTGAACTAAGGGCACAATGATGATAATAATAAAATTTAATATCAGGAGAATAAAGAAAATGAATAGGCTTCGAACTGAACATTTGTATATTAATACGATTGAATAGTCTATTACATACTGAAACATTAAAGCATTGTTTAGAAGACATGTTTGTAAGATGATAAACATCAAACTTTGCCCTATTACATTTGGTACTACTAAAACAGATAACAATCTTCAACTCAGAAGTGGTTCTTGTCCATCTGTTTCACCCTTAGGCAATGAACTGGGTTGTTGTCCCTCTTCCTACACCTGGTTTGTCTTGGGGCAGTTTTTTCTGTTGTGGCCCACTTCCCTACAAATGCCACATCTCTTCAGTAATCCCCCTTTTGACATTCTGGTGCTACTTTTCTTCAACTCCCATTGCTCTAACCTCCTTTTCTTCTTAGGACGACCAGGCATCTGTCTTGTTGATGGAGGCATGACATCTGGACTTTGGGTTACCTCCCAGAGGTTGTTTCCATTAATGGGATATATAATGGAGGAATAAATTTCTTCATATGTAGACTTTTTAAAGCACACAGGTATGTAGTCCTCTGGATCTATGTTGAGAAACCTCGTTGCTGCCAGTGCATGTACACAAGGTATGCCACTGATGCTCCATTTCCTGCAGGAGCATGAATATTGATCTACATCCACCACAAACTTTTCCCCACTTTGGGACACATGTCTGACTTCAAATAGCCTTTGTGCAGACCAGCTGTCAATCAATAGGTAACATTAGTTTTTTACTATCTCGGATAACATAAACAAAGATATACATATGTCATAAATTTTGGATACCTGGGAATCCAATTCTTTGTTAGTAGTCCCTCCTTTTGTAGTCTACTCAGTATTTTTGGACAAATTAATGACTTAAATGACGTTACCCTTGACCTATTAGTGGCCCATCTCTTCATCATGTATAGTCTGATTTCCTCCAACATTGTAATAATTGGTTTTGTCCTCGTATTTACCAGCACACTGTTAAAGGCTTCTAACATGTTATTAACTAAAGTATCACATTGAGCTGTGGTTGTGAACCTTGATCTGGACCAAAACCTTCAATAAAGATGTATGTCACACAATAAATATGTTGAGTAACAAGAAAGTAAAAGTTATGTAAACCGAGAGTGCCAAACCTTAGAGGAATAGCTAACAAGTGTCGAAAAGCATCTTGGTTGACCTCTTTGATACATCTCATCTCGTTCTCCCATTTTTGTGGGTGGGTTGCTATAGTTGCCCTCCACATAAGCTTTTTTAGGTTCTTTCCAGTGAATTTCTTCCTGAAGTTGGCATATAAATGCCTTACACAAAATCTTTGTGCAACTCCAGGAACAACATCTTGTACTGCTTGTAACAAACCTTGTGAATGAAGAATAAAAATGGTGAGATGGTATTGATTTGAATAAATTTGTATAAGATAGAAGACAATAATTATAATGGAAGTTACCTTCTGTTGATCTGATATGATTGTAAGTGAAGAACACACCTCAGGTCCACCGAGGTCTTCAATCAATAGCTCCATAAACCAAGTCCAAGTCTCCTTGTTCTCAACTTCTACGATTGCATAGCTAGTGGCAACATTTGGTCGTTTGCATCACGATCCACAACAGTTAATAGCTCACCACGATGTCTGCCTTTCAAAAAGGCTCCATTAAGGCCAATGATTGGCCTGCATGAGACAAAGCTATCTTTGCATGCCTTTAGGCATGTGTAAAACCTCTTGAAGATTGATTTCCCATCATATGACTCAACTTTCACCTTGATTGTGGAGCTAGGATTTCTTCCTAATAACTCGTGAGCATAATCATAAATTCTACTATACTGCTTACTGAAGGACCCAACCACTTCGTCTGATGCATAGGCTTTGGCCCTGTAAGCCATGTTCTTAGAAATTGCTATATTCCATTTCCTATTAATTTTATCTCTAATATCAACTCCCTTTACATTAGGATTCTCTCTTAGTGTTTTTTCCAATTTTCTACTAAGCCATTTTGCATTGAATACTCGCAACTTGTGTTCCCTACTGCATGTATGCTTGTCAACCACAGTCCTCAGTTGCCATGACTTTACTACATCCATGAAACCAAAATATGCCCTCCACGGACATTCTCCTTTTGATCCCAAACATTTAACCCTAATTCTTTTTTTATCATTTTTAACAAGTTTCAAAATTTTCCCATTGTCTACTGCATAACTTTTGATGGCATCAAGGATGTCTTGTTTATGCACGAAATATGTTCCCACTTCCCAATTGAAATCAATCATTTTTTTGGGCATAGTAAACGTATAAAAATGCCCATACCCTTCTTCATCCTCATTGTCCTCATCACTAATATCAGGAGAAGTTAAGTCCTCAGATTGCCATTCGTCATTGAACCAAATGGAATCATTAATATCATCTTCTTCCATATCTGACTCAGACCCAAGTAAAACAGGTTCAACCTCAACCTCCAAATTACCAGAACTGTCACTTACATCACACTGCACATTTATGTCTACTAACCCATCCTCACTGTGCATCTCACCATCATCATCATCACGTGATGTACTCCAATCACAGACTTCTACTTTTATATCCTCCAAGTCTTGTACTTCTGTTCTGTAAGCCTGACCATCTAACCTATGACCCTCACCATCCTGTGCTTCTATCCTCTCAGCCTCAACATCAACTTCCTCAACCTGTATCATTTCTTCATGCACTTCATCTGTTGCTATCCTCTCAGCATCACCTTCCTCAACCTCTGTCCTCTCACCCTCATCTTCCTACACTTCATCTATTGTTGTCCTCTGACCATCAGCTTCCTCAACCTCTATCCTCTCAGCCTCAACTTAAACTTCATCTGCTTCTCTACTCTCAGCCTCAACATCAGGTTCTTGTCCCTCTATCCTCTCTTCCTGCACTTCATCTGCTGTTGTCCTCTCACCATCATCTTCCTCAACCTCTATCCTCTCTTCCTGAACTACATTTGCTTCTGTCCTCTCACCTTCAACATCACCTTCCTCAACCTCTATCCTCTCTTCCTGAACTACATCTGCTTCTGTCCTCTCAACATCTCCTTCATCAACCTCTATCCTCTCACCTTCATCTTCAGCTGCTTCTGTCATCTCAGCATGACTAACATCCTGTGCTTTTATCCTCTCACCATCACCACCTACCCCCTCATCCAACACTTGCCTCAAACCATCATCTACACCCTCAGCAAATTGTGCAACCTCACCACCCTCATTAACCTGAGGTGCAACTTCCTCACCTCCCTCATCAACGTTGTATTCAATCATGTGAATCACATCAGGTTGAGAGATAGTGTGCACAACATATAAATGAACTTGTCCATTTAAGTGAGCTAAATTGACCATATGCATGGCACCTACGTCATCACACAATGGTTCTAGCTTATCATCTAATACAGGACCACATCCAACAGAAAACCACAGATCCTTAAAATCGTCGTACCCAAGACTTTTCACTACACTAACTACAACAAAATAACTCCATAAGTCAGGATCAAAATACATTGTCTCACTTTCCCCTTCATATTTCAGGCACCCGTCATTCACGAACTTCCCCCCATGGTGAATAACAACCTCTATATCATCCATCACACACAACACAATGAACAATATTCTACACCTACAAATAACCCTAAAATTACAAAAAAATAGCGCTTATTAAAGTGAGAATGACAGAACAAACAAAGGATTTAAAGATAGGGGACATGGGGGACCACAACCGCAATATGCAAACACCACATTTTCAGACAACCCCAACCCCATATTCAAAAAAGCATCCCCAGATAACAACAGAAACAACCGAATATTAAATTCACATCTATGTAAAGTACACATACTAACCTTCCAGTAAATTCCACTTCACGCACACCTACAACGACTTCACGTTTGACGTCCAAACTCCAATCACGAACCTCCAAAGCCCTAGTCAAGTCTGTATCATCTCCACTAAACACTTCGCTCAAGCTTCGGATGCACTCTCCTCTCAGATTTCTAATCCAAGATTCAATTTCTTTGAACCCTAAATCCCATTTCAGATTTCCCTAATTTTATATTATTACGTTTAAAATAATTCAACGAATAATGCCACGTTTAAACTCTGAACAAGCCACGTTTCAAGAAAAAAACACGTCATCCTCCCACATGTGCAAAAACTTAACCCCGTTAATGAAATTTAACGGCAATGGCTTATTTGATGCAAATTACCACTTATAAGGACTCAATTGAGGATTCTAATAAGAAGGATATCAAAATGGAAAAATCTCACATAAATTGGGACAACTAAAGGATTTAAACCAATTGAAAATTGTGAAAGTTTCATTTTAAAAAGAAACAAAATAAAAAATCAAATAAAACAATGAAATAAGTTTTTTCAACTACCATATGGTGTTTTAATAATTTTAAATAAGAAAAAGATGGAGCGGACATGCATAAACTTATTCTTGACCTTATATCTAATTTAAAAAATTGAGTATAATCATTTTCATGCCCATCAATACTAGAATTTCTTATCAAAATTCTAATAGGTTCATAAAATACTCACATGCATAAGTTTATATAGCATCCGTACTTGAGTCTGACGTGTTAATATATTAGTTTCAATTTTTCTCTTAATGAAAAAACATGTTAATCATTAAAGGTTAAACACATTTAATTACATCACTAAACAACATATTCGAATACTTTATCATAACAAAGTTACTATTTATGTATACTTATTACCGAGGATCAAAAGTCCGGTAAACTAAGAAATTCACATGTGGCAATAATGAAGGTGACGTTATAATAAGGACAGTGGTATTTTAACTCCATTTTTTTTTAATACCATTTGACACTACTTACTACGGTTTACTTTATTATTTTCCGAAATACAAAAACTAACTTTCGATAAAACCATTTTACTTTTATAAAATTTGTCCAATGTCAAATAACTTTTTTTCCTTATAATAATTAGTATTTATTTTTCTCAGAAATACAAAAATTAACTTTTGATAAAATCATTTTACTTTTATAAAAGTGGTCAAATGTCAAATAACATTTTTTTCCTTATAATAATTAGCATTATTTATGAAGGTGGAATAGTTTATTTTTTTAAAAATAAGATATTTTGAACATATTTTTTATAACATTTTCACATGTCAATTTCTTAATTGTTTATTATTTATATGATATTATACTGAAATACTCTAAATCTAATAAGAAAATAACACGGATAAATATTATTCAAAAATATGTGTTGACATATGTTTTTTTTTTACCAAAATCTCTATTAATAAACTTGAGAAGTGTTTCCATTATTTTGATGGATAAATACTAAACATAAGTTAATTCCATATATATACTTCTCTTGATAAAGTTTAGGTAGGAAAAAAATTGAAGCTGATGTGATGAAAAGTGATCCAAAGAATAAATAAGAATTGTAGCAAACGCTAATCCCACTTGTCCCCTCTCGTTGCATATCTCTTCATACTTTCTGTCCTTCATCGTCAATCTTCCATCAATGGAACTCCAACTCTTATTGCAGTTCTTCACAAACAACGTCTATTTCTCTTCTCTTCTCCTTTCACTCACCATCCTCCTTCTTCTCATCGCAATCGCGCGTCTTTCTCACCGAAAGAACATCCTCTGCAGCTGCGAAACATGCCAGGCCTACCTCACTTCAAGCTGGTCCCAATACTTCCACAACCTCTGCGACTGGTACACCCACCTCCTCCGAACCTCCCCCACCAAAACCATCCACATCCACGTGCTGCGCAACACCATCACCGCCAACGTGGAAAACGTTGAGTACATTCTCAAGACCAGGTTCCACAACTTTCCCAAGGGGAAACCCTTCTCTACCATCCTCGGTGACTTCCTCGGCAAAGGAATCTTCAACGTCGATGGCGAAACCTGGCGCTTCCAGAAGAAGATGGCCGCCCTCCAACTCAACAACAACGGCGTAACCTTCTTCGCCTTCGAAATCATCAAGAGCGAAATCCATGACAGACTCCTCCCGCTCCTTCACGCGTCGACCCGAAACGGCGCCGTCTTGGACCTGCAGGACGTGTTCCGGAGATTCTCCTTCGATAGCATTTGCCGTTTCTCCTTCGGGCTGGACCCCAAGTGTTTGGAGAAGTCTTTGCCGATGTCGAAGTTCGCGGTTTGCTTTGACTTGGCGTCGAAGCTCTCTGCGGAAAGAGCCATGGCGTTGTCGCCTTATGTGTGGAAGGTGAAGAGGTTTTTCAATGTGGGGAGCGAGAAACGGCTTCGGGAAGCGGTTGAAGTGATTAACGGGTTGGCCAGGGAGGTTATAAAGCAAAGGCGCGAAATGGGTTTCTCTGAAAACAAGGACTTGTTGTCGCGGTTCATGAGCACGGTCCACGACGATGACACGTATTTACGAGACATTGTTGTGAGCTTCTTATTGGCGGGTCGTGACACAGTGGCTTCGGCTCTCACCAGCTTCTTTTATCTGTTAGGGAAACATCCAGAAGTTGAATCGGAGATTCGTGCGGAGGCAAATCGAGTGGTTGGGCCTCATGAGGATCTCACGAGCTTTGAAGAGCTTAAGCAATTGCACTATTTGCAAGCGGCGATGCATGAAAGTCTGAGGCTGTTTCCACCGATTCAGTTTGATTCAAAGTTTTGTTTGGAGGAGGATGTGTTACCCGATGGGACTAAAGTGGAGAGTGGAACTAGGGTTACTTACCATCCCTATGCGATGGGAAGGTTGGAGGAAATATGGGGCTGTGACTGTTCGGAGTTTAGGCCAGAAAGATGGTTGAAGGATGGGGTGTTCCACCCCGAAAGTCCGTTCAAGTACCCGGTTTTTCAAGCAGGGTTGAGGGTTTGTTTGGGGAAGGAAATGGCTCTGATGGAGCTCAAAACTGTGGCACTTTCACTGCTTCGAAAGTTCCACATCCAGTTGGTGGAATCATCTTGTGGAAACCCTCATTTCTCCCCTGGACTCACTGCTACCTTTAGGTTTGGCCTTCCCGTGAAGGTTCGTGAGAGAGGATTAGAACAACAACAACTGAACCCTCTCATTCACCTATCCTCTTCCTAGTTATTCATCACCTACCTTGCTGTTCATTATTTATGCTCCATACTCCATAGCATGAGATTGTTTAAAGAAAGCTTGTATATAATTAAGTTATGTAAGTTATATGAAGCATGTTGGACAAGTATAAAGCTCTCAGGCCAACTTCAGGTTTATCAAGGACTGAGTTTAGATTCTATCTGGGAACAATCTCTGGTTTGTATGAACTGATTTTTAACTCTAAGTTGGACACTCAACTCTTGTAATTAACCTCTGTAACAAGTTAAGTTCCATATGGATCGATCTTGAACCCTTCCAAAATTAAGCGAATCTTGTACAGGATCGTAGGATTTGGATTGACGAAGATGTATACTTGTTCATGATACTTTGAGGGGTGACTCGACAGTTGGAAGAACCACTTGAAAAAGGAAAAGCACAGAGAGCAGAAAAGCAACTCACGATAAAGGTATTTATAACTGATATTTGGCAAACCTTCTTAAACTGGAACATTTATGTTTACATGTTTTGGGAGTTAGGTATTCATTATTTATGGACCATACACATAGCATGTGATTAATTGTGATGTGTGAGAGATTATTGGTGATTGATTCTATGCTGATGATGATAATGGTGGAAAATGAAGAGACAGCATTGTTTTGTGCACCACAAGTTTATGGAAGTGATTAGTTGGAAAACGACTGGGATGTGATTAATGGCGAACGGGTGCAGAAGAGTCTTGTTCGCACCACTAAACCAGAATGAATGTGTTGATGTCGGTAGATTCTTGTTGAGGTACAAGTTAATGTTGAAATTGATTCCTGAAGCTGGTGGTTTTTGGATGTGCATATGGATTTTGCTCAGTGGATCCGACATTTTATATAGTGCGCCACGAAAGCTGTGACATATTTGTGAGTGTGTATGTGGTTCTTTTTTTCTTTATTCTGTTTGTTTTTATTGATATTATGTACATTAAAATTGTAGAAGTACCTGCAATGGTCATTAATTAAATCCTTTTATGTATGATATGCTGTTTAGGAATAAAAATTTACTCCTGTTTATTTCTTAGAGTTTTGAAGGCTGGTTATGTAAGTTCTTCACGTTATAAAATACTACTCATTTTAAAATTTTGCAGAGTTAAATAATAATATGATAAATATTTAAAACTGAAAAGTTATATTTTAAAAACTAAGTATTAAAAATATTTATTTGCAAAAGTTCAAATTATTGAAGGCACTACTATTGAGGATACGTAATTGTTTAGTAGTTGTTTAGTATTTTTATTTTTAATTATTAATCTCATTATTTGAATAAAACAACATTAAGTAAAAAAAGTCAGCTATATATTCAACTATTCATCATCAATTAATTTAAATATAACTTTTAATTAATAACAATTTTCCTGTTTCTTAATTGTTTAAATTTTTAAATGAGTGATGAAAACATAATTTTTTTCATTTACTTTTTTTAACACGTTTTTCTTCTCGTTAAAATCTATTAAAAACTATCAAATATAGGAAAGAGTTTAATTATGTTTTTTGTGAAGTAGTGTTAGACAAACAAGAGAGAACATTTAATAGCATAACGAGTTTTAGTGGTTAATGAATATGGTTTGAAGATAAATTTGTATTTATATTTTTATATGTTTAATGGTTAATATTCAAATATTATGTTAGTAATCTAGCAAATGCAAATGTTAAGTCTTAATATTAGACGAGTTGTAATAGACAACGAAGATGTTAAATGAGTACATAAATGATGATTAAGTTTAAGCATTAGATAATACCTTAATCTAGATTGGACAAAAATATTCAAAGTATTAAATATTGAAAATGGAGAATTGATATTTCATTGATCATGAGAATTGATATGTTGATTTAAATATTCAAATGGAAAATTAATTATGCAAGCTGTTCAATAAATTAAGTTGTGATAATTATATTCTAAAAAAAAGAAAGTTGTTGAATCAAACATTCAAATCAAATGAAAATTAGGAAATGACTAATGAACAAACTATTTGATTGAGTATGAAATATTAGTGGTCTAATAATTCAAAAACACATTGCATAAAGTTCCCTTAACAGAATAATTGTGAACGTTGAAGCAAAGAACAAAATTCAAAATAAAGTATGAGCTCATTCATAAAAGGAAAGAATATATCATGAAGACATCAACAAATTTAGATTTGAAGTCTTAAAGAATGACCTTGAAGATTCAAGCTACATAATCAAATTAAAAAATTGATCAAATCATTCCATATCAAGAAGATTATGATGAAGTGTTGTAATTTGAATTCTCAACAACAGTCAAATACAATAGTTATTTAAAGGATGCAAAGCCATACAAGAAAAACAACTAAAAGAATGAAGCTATTATAAAGAGATCAAAGTGCTGAAAAATTGTCATATTATTAGTGATAAGTGAATTAGGTTGAGAACTTACATATTATAAATCATTCTCTAAGTGAAATTATAACCTCTAAGTTGAATTTTACACTCTTATTGTGAGAGTTTTTTCTTATTATTTGTTATAATTGTGAGTTTTTTTTATATAGTAGAAAGATTAAAAAGGATACCTAGAGAAGTTAATACTTGATGTAACTTATAAAGATTTGTACTTGTATACCTGGAAAGATTGAAACTTGTGTAACTTGGAGAGGATGATGTTCTTTGCTATAGCCAAAAGTGTTTATTAAAGAAATTTCTTAAGGAGGTTGTCGTGAGTCCATTAAAGGTGGTCGGCGTTGGAGACAACGACATACGCGTTGTTAAGAACGGCTAGAAAGGACGGTGCAAGCAAACTATGATTGGCATGTGAGAGTGCGCCTAGACTTCATGGAAGCGATCTCAACAGCGTTGTAGTTGCCTAGTCGAAACGAGCAAAATTGTATGGTCGTCGATTGAAATTGATGTTCCAATAGTGACAACGACAACAATTGTAATGGACAAAAACGATAAACATTTTCCAAAAAAATATAACTAAACCTAAAATACAAATAAAAAATAATATAACAAACTAACTAAAAATAAAACATAAAAATAAAATATAAAATATTTAATAATCTAATATATCTAACAAAAATAAAAAGAATAAATATTTCCCTTCTTTTAAACTTTTTGAATTATATATTATATACATATTGTTTAATGTGTTAAAGAAGAGTACTCTTTTTACAAGGTTTACGAGAACATTGTTGATAGAAAGTCTATCAACGAAAAGCTGCATCCAAGAGTCTCAATATTAAGACTTTCTTTTTACCATAGTAAATATTGTTCTCGCTAAACAAATGAAATTTTTTAATACACAGTTCAACTTTCCTTTCTTTTGTATTTGACCTAGTTTCACATATGTCAATTTATTGCACAAAGAATTGTTTGGATGTTGTTTTTGAAAAAGAATGAAAAAAAAAGAGAAAAAATGCAAAGAAAAAAAGGAAACCCTTAGAAATTTGATTGCTTGAATGTTGCAAGAAACCATTACATGGGTTGTGAAGTAGATTTCACAAAACTTCCTACCTTAATTGCTTGTTTGAAACCTACATTAAATCAATTCTGGCAATTTTATTTTTTTAAGAAAAAAAGGAAAAGCATGTGACATACAGTGTTCAGAATTGCTTTAGAAGATTTATTGATTGCAATAATCAAATTGTTGAAGATTTTTTATATATATTTTGGAAACCTAGGAAAATCAATTACTTAACTAACTTTCCTTGTTCTAGTTTTGATTTTTGATTCTAATATTTTCTTTTTTTAGTTAATAAACTCTATGTTTTGTTTTCCTAGTTATCTTGAGCCTTTTGTTGTCAAATGTCTTTTCTAATTGTTTTTTGTTTTCTTCTTCTCCTATATAATTCATATTTATCTTGCTTGTTTTTTTCAATGAAATTTTCTTGTTCTACATATTTTGGTGTTGTATTTTGGTTTTAAACTGTCATTGTCATTTTTAAAAGTAATTATTAGTTATAGATTATTTGATTATTATAAGAAACTTTAAGTGGACAACTAGCATTAAATGGTAAAAGTACTTCATTATAGAAAAGCCCATTTGAGTAAAAACTATGAGTGGAACCATCCATAGAATAGAATGTGAACATGTGAGAAATATGGTGAGGTCCATTATTTTTCTTGAAAATTGATTTTAGATTATGGGAGGAATAGGTGGTGATGATAATAATGAGAAAGAATTGATGTTATGAGTACAAAGAATGATGAATGAAGACTTTGAACAACTTTTAAAAAGAATTTAACAAGTAGATAATGAAGTACATAATAATGAGAAAGTCAAGAAGAATATAGGAGGCATGAAAAGCCAAGAAGAGATAATGAGAGGGGTCATAGGCACTTATAGTGGCATCAATTTCAAAGAGATTAAATAAAGCAGGAAGAACTTGATGTAGATACTTAAGTGAAGATGAGAAGAGGTACGAGGAGACGAAGAGGTGAATATTTTAAAGAAATGAAGATGTTCATTATTCCATCCAATGTAAACGAATAAAGGAAAACAACTATAATTTATTTTGTGCTAAGGCAAAATGTTAACACTAATAAGAGAGATTATTTGTTATTTTCAGAATTAAACACAAGACAAGTGTTTGAAAAGAGAGCCAAGTAAGCACCACTGTTTTCACACACTCTCATATCTTTTCTGTTGTCTGCCACCACCAATTGCCCAGTAACAGCCTCTCATCCCGTATGTACCTCCTCATTCTAAAACCCAAAGTAACAGCCTTAACCCCGTTGTTTTATCAGATTTTTAGTGTACCCTCAATTGTTAATCTCATATACACTTGTTTGTTTGCTTCACTCTAAACACTCACTTTTTTTTAATAAAAATAAGGTTTGATTGGTCCCTTTTTTGGGATTTTTGTTCAAAATCGTTTTAACTTCTTCAACAATGATTCATATTTTATAAAAAATATTTTGTAATCACTACTGAACTATTTAAAAGATAGGACGACTTTAAACATAAAAATCTTAAACTAGAGACCAAATGAATTAAACCAAAAAATAAATGTTCAATAAAAATCATAAAAATAAAAGACAAAAACGAAAAAGTATATATAAAAATGTACATACGGCCATTGATATTTCTAAATTGTAAAAGTAAATTATAAAAGTATAATCCTAATACTGGGATACCAATTTAAAATCATCTCCTTAGAAGAACACATAAACACGGTGAAATATTTTCAAACCATGACATATGGTCACTAATTATTTCCATTATGACCATGACATATTTTATTTCCAATTTATTTATACATTTTGATGATTTCCTCACTCTTTTATATTTTTTCTTATTTGACTTCAAACTCCATAAAAATAAACCGTTCTAACAAAAGGAAGTGGTCATAAAGCCTAATGTGAGACAATAATATTATTTACTTATTTATTTTAGTTTATTTTAAACAATCTTATTTTTTGAGTTTTGATTCCAATCTATTTTATAGAAAAAAGTTGTAATAATTATTTTAATATTTAAAAGTATTTTATTTTGAATTCTTCTTTCTTTATTTATATAGCTTTTATACAGTGGTGATACACACGTGTCTTTCTATCTTTTACTTTTCATGTTTCATGAAATTATGCATGTACCGTGATAGTTATTAATAAAATTTAATTTTAGATTACAAATTGCCAAAATTTATTGAATAATTTAAAACTAAAAATAAGTATTAAATTTAAGTTTAAAATAAAAGTGAAATCTGTAAATTATATACATATTATAATTATAATATACAACATTCAATAAAATATATCTAAAAAGTTGGTAAAAATATAATCAAGTTTATTTATATTAGCATAAATAGAAATTCTGTCGTGTCTGTGTGTATTCTTTAAATATTTGTCTGTATTATAAATTAATAATATATATAAATTGATTAGATTAATATATAAAAAATATTAAATATTAAGAAATATTTATTGTTTTTACTTGTAACATTCAAATATAACATAGAAAACAAAACAGAGAAAAAAAAGAGAAATATGTTATAACTTTATACAAAATATTCAAAACAATAGTTATTCTTAAAAAGTTATTTATTAATTATATTTATAAAATTAGTCAGTTAATACTTATATTATAACAAATAAAATGTGAATGAAAATTGTATATAAAAATGGATCTTACATATTTCAGATTATAATGGATCTTACATATTTCAGATTATATAGACTTAGTTAATTCGCTGAATCATAATTAATAATTTATAAAGTTAAATATGATTTAAATTTTCTAATAGTATGATTACATGATTTTATTATTATAACTTAATAATATATAAATTAAAAAATACATATATAATTTAATAGGTTTGTATAACCATACATAATAAATCTATATATTAGTCATATTATTTAAGTTTAATTAGTCTTTTATTCTCATATTTTAATCTCTTATTTAATTTAGTACTATATTTTTTTATTGAACTTAACGCAACACCGAGCCCTGTCCTGACCGCACATCACCGTCGTGATTTAAGAACCGCTGTCGCGCTCTTATCCTCTTCAGTGTCGCAGCGTTGGTTCCATCTTCCATCATCTCCAAACTCCATCAAGTGCAGCTCAAGCAACAATCACACCAGGACCATCGCCATCGCCATCGCCGGTGACTGAAGCCACAACTGGATACTTAGAATAGTTTTATAAAATTTATATATATATAAGATATAAATTATAAAATAAATTTAAATTGAACTAAATAATATAATATTTATATATTTTTTTAAAACTTTAATTTTGTAAAAATGGTTTTAAAAAATAATGCGAAGATATTATGTGGTTATCTGATGTTAAAGTATTTAGCATTATTAATTTATGTTTTTATTTGGAATGAAATCCTTTTTAATTAGTAAAAGATAAAATAATTTATTTGAAAAGTAATATTAAAAAAAATTGTAAAAGAGTGTATATCTTTTATATTATAGATAAAAGATAAAAGGGTAATTAAATTATCATCAAATAATTTTATATACGAAATATATTTTAGGTTTAATTGCTTCCTTTGTCCCCAGTTTGGTTGAATTGTGTCAAATTCATCCTCATTTTTAAAAAAGTTTCATTGTCGTCCTCACGTGGTATAAAAGTGTCAATTGAATCCAAACATAGAAAAAATTTGTGTCAAAGTAGTCATTTTTCCTATATCTCTGTGTCTTCCTTTCATATGTCACTTCTCTAGAACTATGAAAAGCCTTAAATTGGATAAGGTAAAATGAATATCTGTACTTGATTGTATGAAAGGAAGACACAAAGATATAGGAAAAATGACTACTTTGACACAAATTTTTTCTATGTTTGGATTCAATTGACACTTTTACACCACGTGAGGACGACAATGAAACTTTTACACCACGTGAGGACGACAATGAAACTTTTTTAAAAATGAGGATGAATTTGACACAATTCAACCAAACTGAGGACAAAGGAAGCAATTAAACCTATATTTTATATATAAATAAATTGGGTCCTTATTGTGGTTTAGGGTTCGAACCCAGGTTTCATAAAAACAAATTCAATTATTCTTCACAGAGGAATGGAAGACAGAGAGGCGAATGCTTACGTTGCCCAGCTAATGGATTGCAATGAGAAGGAAAAGAACAAGAAGAAGGCGGCGAAGCAAGCCACAGAGAGAGGTTCTGTGAAAACATCCGAAACAAATTCTGCAACTGAAAACAATGGTGCTGATGTTACTGCTGTCAATGGTGTCAGGATTGCTCTGTTCGATTTTTCGGTTGAAAATTTCTTCCGAGGCATGGACACCATTATCAGACTCTGTGGGCAAGAAGACGACGTTGCTGCTACTGACCAGATGGAGATTCAAAGAATGTCTTCCTCAGTCACTTTCTTAAGGTACAAACAACAAATTTGTTGGAAGAAATTCTGTTGCATTCAATCTTATGTTTATAAATTAGGTACAATATGAAGTCATCCTCCTAGTGATTATGTCTATATAAGAGGAGTCAACAATGTTATTCTGTTTCTTACTATGTGAATTAATATTGTAATTTTTTTTAGAACTGTATCAGAGAAGAGTTTAATGGGTAAAAATTTATCCATGGTCATCCAATCTCAAACCATTGTTAGTAGGACCTTTAAGATAGTTATTGTGAAATTCAACAAATTTATCATATATGACAGTTTGTGGTTGGATAGTAATGCAGAAGAAAAAACCTTTTTCACTGTTAGTTTGAGAACCATTGTAAAGAATAATATTAGTAGTCACCAAAAGCCTTGTATTTGAAAACTGCCCGATGTCCTAGCTTTTAGAAGTTTCCAAAATAAGCCCTTAATTTTTTTTTTGTTGATGTTAAATGTGCAGAGAATGGAGAGATTTTAAATATCCATCAAAAAGCATTAAATTTGTGTATGGACTCGAGAGTTCTGATTGTTTTGAGGGAAAAGATGTCAGTGCCATAAATTTGCCCCCGTTTTCTTCTGCCTCTGTTCCTGAGGTACATTTACGTTATATTGTATACCTTGTTTGTTTCCTGGCCAATTTTGGCTATTCATATCTTATGACATTTACCTTTTTATTCATCACTACTAACTAGTCTTCCAACTCATTATCATTGTATATCTTTGTTTTTTTCTGTAGCAAGATATGCAAAAGGAGCAACCTGGGGAGGTCATATCTCAAGAATGCAGGTACGAATAAGACATAGCTATTTTTGTTGTTTTATTCATTGTCTTGACTATGTCATTATAGTGCATTTTTCTATTAATCAATAACAATTATGTTTGAACTTGCTGATAAATTTAAGCGTTCTAGCCCTATATTATTTAATTTTGGCTAACACCTCAAGTTTTGCTGGAGCAGAGATTTTGTGATGAATGTTGGAGGCTCTGTATGGGCATTAGATTGGTGTCCTCAAATGCATGAAAAACCTGATTCTTCAATAAAATGTGAGGTACTTGGTTAGCTGTCTTCCTTTAACACAAATCAAGTCTGATTATAGTTTTTTGGCTTCTGTTGTGAGAAGTCTTTAACGCTTGAATACAATCCAATTGATTAATTTGTCGGAGTGACTCGGATGATAAGTATAACTTTGCCAATTTAATGTACTGTTGTTACCAAGGTTATAGGGCTATTTATTGGTAGCGGATAATGATGTTTGGAGATTTTTATTTTGTTTCATTTTTGTCACATTCATAAGATAGTTAATCTTTTAAGCTTGTTTTATATGGCTTTATGACTCTTTTAATTAGATAACTATGTTTTGGGTGCAGCATGATATGGTTGTTGTTGTTGGTGGTTGGAGAGAAATTACCAAATCTTAAAAGGAAAAGTTCTCTTGTATATATTCTCAAATCTTCTTCTTGACATCCCTGGTTGTCCATAACTAATTTTCAATTCTATCTAATTGAACGATTCTTCTAAACATGAGCTCCTTTGGTTTTTCTTTTGGAAATCCATTTACCTGCAATAGATTGAGATGCATTAAATGAAAGGGAAAATGCACATTATAATATTTTGAATAATGTTGTGTCTGTTTGTTCATTTGTTCATCTGCACTTGGACTTTTTGTATGTATTGAACTGATAAACTAAGCTTTAATATTTACTATAGACATGAAAATATAAACTATAATAAACATTTTCTTCTGCCAACCTTGCACATGAAATGAACTTCTACATGATGATTTTTTTAGTTTATTGCTGTTGCCGCTCATCCACCGGGCTCTTCTTATCACAAAATGGGTGCCCCACTTACTGGGAGAGGTGTGATACAAATATGGTGTCTTCTAAATATCTCTGAACACAATGACAAGTCAACAAATAAAAAGAGGCCTAAAGGAAGACCTAGAAAAAATCCAACTGTGGTGGATGAGATGAGTTGTGATAAAACAGATGGAGACACAACTGACAAATCAACCCAAATAAAGAAGCCTAAAGGAAGACCTGGAAAAAATCCAATGGTTGTAGGAGTGGATGATATGAATTGTGATAAAAAAGATGGAGGTGCAAATAATAAATCAACAATAGTGAAGAGGCCTAGAGGCAGACCTAGAAAGAATCCAACAGTGATAGCAGTGGATGATGCAAATTGTGAGCTCCAGGATATGTCAGCTCTTGCTATTCAATCTCCAGAAAATTCTACTGAGTTTCCTACTCCAGTTGAGAATCATGAAAAAAATGAAGAAATACTTCCTAAAAATGATGGAGGCACAAATGACAAGTTGACAAAAATAAAGAGGCCTAGAGGAAGACCTAGAAAAAATTCCATAGTAATTGCAGTGGATGATATGAACTGTGAGCTCCAGGATATGTCAGCTCTTGCTATTCAATCTCCAGAAAATTCTACCGAGTTTCCTACTCCAGCTGAGAATCATGAAAAAAATGAAGAAATACTTCCTAAAAATGATGGAGGCACAAATGACAAATTGACAAAAATAAAGAGGCCTAGAGGAAGACCTAGAAAAAATTCCATAGTAATTGCAGTGGATGATATGAAATGTGAGTCTCAGAACAAGTCAGCTTGTGATGTTGAAGTTGCACAAAATTCTACAGGGTTTCGTGCTTTAGATGGGAATCTTGAAAGCAATAAAAAATTTATTACATACAAAAGAAAAAATGGAGCTAAAGAAAATGAAGAGTGTGATGAAAAGTCAATACTAATAAAGAGGCTTAGAAGAAGAACAAATTCAAATTCAAAAGGAGTAACAACAGATGATCCAAATTGTGGCAATAAATGTACTCCTCTTCATATTCAAAACGCAGAAGATTCAGCTGAAGATCTTTCTCCAGATATGTCTCTTGACAATTGTAGTGAAAAATCAGCACAGAGGCCAAAAGGACATGAATCAAATTCAATAGGAAGAATGCCAAATGATCCAAATTTTGAGAATGAACCTATGCCTCTTGATGTTCAAGTGCATTCAGCTGAGTTTCTTTCTCTAGATATGGCTCATGACAATTGCAACAAACATGCTTTGCAACAATGTTCTGTTACAAAACAAAGACATACAAAGGAGGCTGTTTCTGCCTGCAATACTTTTTCAACAACTACTGTTAAAAATAGTGGATTGAAAATTAATCACAGAGAAGGAAGATGTGACCAAGATATAAGTCAGCCACTACACTATGATAATGAGGCAAATTATCAACTATGTTCTACCTCTGAGTTGGAAGCTACACCAACTACTTGTTCTATTCCAGAAGATGTAACATTGCCTAGAGTAGTTTCATGCCTAGCTCATAATGGAAAAGTGGCATGGGATGTGAAATGGCGACCTACTAGCATTTCTGATTCTTGCAAACACCGAATGGGCTATCTTGCTGTCGTGTTGGGCAATGGATCTTTGGAAGTGTAAGATATCTTGAACCTTATTCTCTATTTGCAATTGTTGTTCTTGAAGGTTTATGATTTCTTGTTTTTGTCCACTTTGTTTAAATGTTGTCACTACTACTCCTTCATTAGATGTGAAGTATTTGAAATTTGTATATTTTAAACAAATACAATTCTAATTTTTTAGAGTATAATACTGTTTGAGATAATACCATTTCTACGTTAGTCTAGTTGTTTAATTTGTTTTTTTTTCTTTTATGTATTGTGCTGGTTGTTTACTTACTGTATCTCAGTTACTTCATATGTAGTAAGATGCTTCACAACTAGCATCAGTCATTGTTTCAAGTTTTTGTTTTATTTATAAATAAATGAATGCAAACATAAGCTAGTCGACTGTGTGTTCTCAATCTATAAAAATGGAAAATAGTTTCTCAAATTCTGCAAATTTGTTATACTACTACACAATAATGATTTCATGAGAACTTGAAGGAGACATAATTGGACAACACAAAGGGTGACTATAGAAACAGAGAACAAGGATTGAAACTAGCTATAGTTTGAATGAAGTGTGTTGCAAACTATTGTGCACAAGAACAAAGTGTTTGCCAGGCAAACATTTATCATATAGTTTGCCTATCAGTTTGTAGTGTAGTTAATGTATGATGTAGAATTTAGGTGGGGAAGAGAAAAGGAAACAAAATAATGAGGATATAGGGAAAGAGGAGAGCAACAGAGAGATGAAAGAAAGTGTGTATTGCACACCTGTTATTATCATTTAGTTGAAAATACAAAGTCTTACCTTATTTATTAGTAGGTAGCATACAACTATGAGCCACACTTGGTGGATTAACTAACTAATTAACTATATTCCATTTTGATAGGTTCTTTTAATCAAGAACCTATGAATAGCACTAGAAACACGACACAGAACAGGTACTCGGAATTATACAGCCTCCTTTTATTGAAAAGAATCAACAAGAATGGTGTTACAACGTAACCCGAGAGCTTAACCTCTCTCCAAAGAACTACAAGAGTTCTCGCAAAACAATAATACTCCAAAACTGTCCTCTCACCAACCAAGCCACCCCTTTTATACTGACTTTCCTAACTGCCTTGGCAGTTAGGCTGGGTAACGTTTCTCCTTCTACTATATACAATTAGTTCCCTAACACATTTCTTATTTGTATTTACATATTATGGAGCTGGTTATTTACATGGTGTAAAAGCTAAATTAAAATTGTGTCAATAAAAAGTCAAAATGGTCATTCATTTGTATCATTCAGTTATATTTTACTTTATATTTATACATTTTTTGGCTGTAGTGCTAAATTCTGTTTGAAAGAAGAATGTGACAATTTTTTGTGTGGGGAGGAAAATGAGGAGAGATTTATCTTGCTTCATAATTTATTCAATACTGATAATTTTTGCTTCTCACTACCTAAGTTCATAATTTCTGGTGTTTGTGACCACACAGTTTTTTCTAATTTTATCGTAAACTTCAGTAGTGGCTTTGCAAGTTTTGAATACAATACATGAAATTTTCCTTCAATGTTTCTTTGAAATTATTTTTAGTAGAAAGGCTTCTAATAAATTAATAAATCTAGTTCCTTCATAATGATTACTTCATTGTTTGTTCACAGAAAAATCAAGTTTCTTTTATCAAGTGTAAGATGTTTTGAGGAACACTAACTTGGGTGACTTTTGTTTTTGTTTTCACTTGTCATTGCAGGTGGGAGGTTCCTCTTCCTCATGTATTGAGAGAAATTTATATGCACAGAGAGGGGACTGATCCACGATTTATAAAATTGGAGCCTGTATTTAAATGCTCAATGTTGAGGCGCCGTAATTTACAAAGGTATCTTTTAGGGCTCTATTGAATAAAAACTCAAAATCCTAACCAAGAACCAAGTTACACTCAGAGCAATGATATCTATCTGAAATTCCTCTTTATTGATTTAAGAATCAAAGTCACACAAAACCAAAGGTATAAAAAGTATACCCCCAAAAGGAGCACTATTCTTTTCACACTGGAAAAATCCAATTAAAATAATTATCAAGAACACTGCCTCCCAAAACAAAAGAAGAGTTATTTATATCCTATATAACAACTAAAAACAAACTAATTTAGTTAACTCAGTTTTCTGCACCAAAATTACAGTTGGACCCTTTTCCCTTTTCCTCCTGTAATAAACCTGCTGATACTGGTTTATTTTACTCCCGGAAATTATTCCTAAAAGTATTCCCTCGTTCTGAAATGGCCATGTCCTCAAGATTGAAATCAGGGAACTGACTGCTAATGGAGGATCTGTCCTCCCAAGTAGCCTCTTATGGAAGTTTGCTTTGCCACTGCATTAACACCTGAGGACTCTCAGTACCAAATTGATTCACTGTTTTGGTGCTAATTCTGTCCTATTTAGAGCTTGTTTGTAACTACAGTGCTAATCTCATGAATAATGAAATGCTACTGGACATTATCCTTTTCGAAAAGTGAACCACACTAATGATTTATTGTGTTTGTTTTGGCTGTACTGAATCCCTATTCAGAAAACTTTTTCTGCATAGTGAAACCAGAGTAAAATTTCATACAAAGGGCCACTGGTTAAATCGTTGGGGGAGAGTTTGCATTAAATTAAGCTCTTTATTTGTTATGTTAATTTAGGGTTAAAAGCATTAGTTTTCCAAGACACTTTGTTCATTGCAAAAGTTACGAGGTGCTATTGAAGAAAGGAAATATTAGCTTTTATTGAGATTTATTTTAAATAGAAACTTAATATTCATTAAAAAGAACTTGCTATGCTAATTTCTTTTTCCAGTGAATGGTTTTTTTACTGAATTAGAACTATCTGTTTATAGTCTGCTCATTATCCATTGTGGAGACTGCTAAAAGCAGGAACTCAGCTGCAGAATATTATTGAAGTTACATAATCATGTTTAATTTATGTTTTTTGGTATCCTGAATGTGGTTTAATTTAGTCCATCGTCTGATCTCACAGCATTCCACTGACAGTGGAGTGGTCAGTTACATCCCCGCATGACTATTTACTTGCTGGCTGCCATGATGGAACGGTATAACTCCTTACTCAATTTATGTACTTTTCATTCTCTAAATTGAGGTTTGCGTTGCTCTAATAATTTGGAAATAGGTTTTTCTATGAAGTTTCATTATGGAAAAAGGAGGCATTCAATATTTTTCGTAGTATTTTTCCTCCAATAATCCTGTATTTACTATTTATGATGTTTTATGTAGCACTGTTTTTTTTTTTAAATATCAGCTTATTGTCATAAAAAATCCTTTTTATTCACAATGTATATCACTTCTCACTTCTAATGCAATTTGATTTATATTTGTTTAGGTTGCTTTGTGGAAATTTTGTATAAATTCTTCATCCAAATGTGATGGTAATATTTTTGTTACTTGGTGTTTGTCTCTGTTTACCTATTTGGTTGAGGGAAGGTAGCTATATTGAAAAATAAATTGACGCTTTATTTGTTTATTGACAAACTTTGCATTATGCAGATACAATGCCTGTGCTTTGTTTTGGTGGGGATACAGTTCCTATTAGAACAGTTGCCTGGGCTCCATTTGAAGGGTTAGTAACACTGATCCTTCTCAACAATAGCATGTTGCATTGAATATGGTTCTGTTTCTATTTATCTATTATTTTAAATACATAAATCTTGATTTCCAATTTAAATAATTCATATATAGATCTGTGTCCCCCAATCCTATATTTTGGAAATTACAAATGTTGAAGTGTCGTATCCATGTCATGTCCAGTACCTGTTAGTATCCGTGCTACATACCTCTTTCTTGACTAGGTCCACCTTCATGATTGGTGCATACCCATCACTGATTTATTTCCGTTTTCTTATTTAATTTTTCCCAGAGGATACTAATTCTGATTTAGCTGGTTTATTTCCTTCTTAATCAAACTCTTTCCTATTGAAAAGTAAAATGATACCACCAATTTTGTCTGGATATGGTTTGTAAGTCAATTGTTTTTTGTTTGAGGAGTACACATGCACCTTTGTTTTCGGATGAAGCTTGCTTCAATAAAAAAGCATTAGTTTATTACACATGCAAACATCATATACCTGAATTAATCTATGTATAAATCAGTTGCACATCTTTTTACCCTCATGTTGAAAGCAGTGTGAGATTTTGTTATAATTTTCCAGGGATCCAGAGAGTTCTAATATAGTAGTAACTGCTGGACATGAAGGTCTTAAGTTTTGGGACCTGCGGTGAGTCTGTTATTTCGCCCTCAATATTTTTGTTTACTTTGTTATTTCTTTCTTTATTTTTTTAAGTTAATTTTAAACGTCAATATTTAATAGTTATGTTTCATTATCCCTTAAACTAAAATGGTAGTTTCTATCTTCTTAAGGATATATACAAGGCATAATTAAGGACAGTATGGATATATACAATTTCATTCTCCCTTATAAGGACAGTGTATATACAAGGCATAATTAAATTAAGGTTTAAAAAAGGATAAAGGACTTGACCAATTCTTTCATATGTAACTTTGGATCCATTGGTTAACAAGGTGGAGAATTTTTGGGGAAGAGATAAATGAGGATGAAGAATGATTACTGGAAATATGACTAGAGGTACTTGAGTCAAGTATCCATAGACCTTGACCTTCTATAAATTGAGAAATACAAGCTATTGAAACACTTGGCACCAAAGAAAATTGACCTTGATGGTTGAATTTTTCAGATGAGTAGTGAGCCTTGACCATCTATGTAAGGGCATCAAACTAAGAGGATAAGGGCATAAGTGTGCCCAAAAGACATGGCTAGACAAACGGAGGCTATCGGATGTGATTCTGAAACAGGGAAGGTAGTTTGAGGGACATATGTGCTTGGTGAAAAGCTAATGGTTGGTGATCGGTATGTGGCAGTCTGTCATGAAGCTTTGGTTCACCCAATTACTGGAGCTTGGCCACACTCCCTGAGGTGCACCTAATCCTGACTTAGCCAAATGAAATGGTAGCTGAAGGTGGCCGAAGCCATAGGATATTTGTTGATCCGAAGACAGAGAGCACTTGATACCAACTTGAAGTTGAATGTGATGAAAAAAATCAATGAGTTAATTGCTTAGCTGATGCACTTTTTATATATATGAAAAAAAAAGGAAAGAGTACATTCCAGGGAAAAGTTATATCCTATAACACTACCCTTAGATTAGGTACATACATCCAAAAGCAATATAATAACAATCATAATTTTAACAATTAGCTTTGCTTTTTTCAACACTATGAAGGTCATATTTTTGTATCTTTCCAAGTCAAAGTGTATGATTTCTTGTTTACAGAGGAACTACGTTTAGCCTGTGTCTGGTACACTTGTTTTCAATGGTTTGCTTTATAATGGAAATTTGTTTGTAGTAATCCATTTCGTCCTTTGAGGAGTCTCCATCCTGCACCGAGAATCATATATAGTTTGGATTGGCTGTCAAAGCCAAGGTAATACATCATTTTAACTTAATCAAATGCTGTCTAAATTGTCAATGTAATGAACGCAGAATGATTCTGTTGGTACTTTTTCTAGTTGCATCATTATGTCCTTTGAAGATGGAACAATGAGAACCATTAGCTTGGCGAAGGCTGCAAATGACCTTCCTGTCACTGGAGAAGTATACAGTGGAAAAAAACAACCTGGGTTGCACGGTTCTTCATATGCATCTTTTGCCATTTGGAGTGTTCAAGTGTCACGTATAACAGGTGTGTTTTTCGGTATGCATTAACAATATGATTATGTAATCTTATTGCTAGAAATATTTTATTTTTGGCATTAAAATACTTGTGTACTATTGATCTTACTCTGTAAAGTAACCAATAGTATGTGTAACATCCCAATATATAGTGTAGACTATAATAAAGAGAAGCAACATGCATGATAAAGTAGTACAGTTATCCATCTAAAACATAAAGTGATATCTTTACAGTCATCCAAAAACAACTATAAGTTTAAAACTTTATATACATGCTGAAAACTATTCCAAAAACTATCTACAAGGCTCTAAAGAACCAAAAGCAACTACTCAGCAACAGCATCACCTCCATCCAATGCTTGCTCCAAAGAGACCTCTTCTTCTGCTGCTCACATCCAAAGGATGGTCATCGCAGAAGAAGAACAGTAGAACATACAAAACATAAGCACACAACAGGGTAAGCTAGTTTAAACAAAGACTAATCATACCACAATCAATAGAATTCATACAAGCATATTATCCATCTTCATCACTTAAACCCTTCACACATAACACACACACTGACTCTGACTGTCCGGACTTAGAATGATTGCCGAGCTATGGCGGGTCGTGCACTTGTGGTGGCTTCTACTGCTTTGCAAAGCCATTGCCAATGGGTTTCATCCTACCACACTCATGAGGTTAGTCCGTTATCACTCACCTTGGGCCATACTGGAAGCACCCAAGACTAGGACCTCCTGCTACTCCTCACGACATGGTTCACTCCTCTCTACTTGAGAATGAAAGATCATTGGAGTTTCAGGATAACCCCCAAGACTAAGCTCCTGCATCCATTCTAAACTTACTTGAATCTCAACTAGAGATTCCACTTTGAATCACAACATAGGGCACCACCATGTCTCCTCTCCTTGAGGATCATGGAATTACGTCCATAAACCACACTTGAACTTTACAATTTTGATTACATCATACCACAATCACCACAGATATTACATGATACAACTTCAACTTACTTCATACAACACTTATTGATACATATCAAACAACATAAGAACACATAAGACTTGAACTAGAACGTACCTCTCGCACAGCGCACACCTTCGCATAGCGAGACCATAAGCTTCTCGCACAACGACCTAACTCGCCTTGCGAACACCCTAGACAGAGACCAACTACTATGGATCTCTCGCATAGCGACTAAACTGGCTATGCGAATAAAATTGTAAAATGCAACAAACCCCAACCCCTCGCATAGCGACCTAATTCGCTACGCAAGAATCTCATCCAGAGACTTGACCCCCCAAACACTCGCAGAGCGAGACCCATTCGCTGATCGAATAAACTGAATAATGGTTCCAGACCCCAACCAGTCGCATAGCGATTACACTCGCTATGCGGATTGACAAACAGAGAGCAACCCTCTCAAATCACTCGCACAACGCACCCATTCGCTATGCGGGTACATTCGCAGAGAGCATCTCGCCAAGGTAACTCGCTATGCGAATCCATTCGCACAGCGAGTCTGCATAATCTGCAGAACGAAATTCTGCAGAATTACACAACTCAACCACTCCTTACCAATTCTACTCAACTTGGCCAACTTCTAACACTCCTAATTCGATGTATATACTAAATTAGACTTGACTAAAGGATTCTAAACATTCCTAACACCAATCTAAAGTGTTTATGCACCAATCTCTACTCTAAAACCTCCAATTCATCAACTTAGAGACCCAAAACCAATTCTACCACTTGGAACCTGTTTTTGACCATTTTGATGACTCAAACCAGTCACATATGACCTATCTACACTACCCCAGCAGTCCCTAACAGCCCTTGACCACTACTACTCAAATTCACTACCTCACTTCCTCTAAAATGCACTAAACCAGCCAAAACACTTTACACTTTACTTCCTCATCCCTACAACAGATCTCATACAGCAATAACCTCCAATTTACACAATCATAGCACATAGATTCATCCAAACCAGTTCATCAACAACCTATCACAGTTTCATAATTTCATCCTTCCAACACATTCAATTCACATTACTCTAGAACTAACAATTTAGTCTCAAACAGTCAAATATTATCAAATTCAACACATAAACAATTCATACAACAATTCAATACAGTGGCTAGCTCCCCTTACCTCAAAGACAGACAATCAGCTCACAGAAACGCTTCAACCGTACCTTGCACAACAAGGAAACTCAGCAGAAACCTACAACTCACCAATTGGTGATAGAGAACAACACTTAGAACCTAAATTGAGCTAGAAATGGAAGAAACAACTACTAACCACATGCAACCCGAAATCATTGCATGCTCACAGTTCAGAGAAGAATGGACAAAAAAGGGAGACAACTTACCAGGTGAAGAATGAGAAATTGATCGGTCAAGATTGAAGCTCTCAACGCCAGGATTGCCTAGGCACTTCCTGATCGTCGAACAGAAGACTCAGCAGAGAGGATTTGTAGAGAAAATTCAGATAACTCTAAGGAATAGAGTTCTAGAGAGATGAAATGTTCTTAGAATAATGAGAAGTGTTTATAAAATTTCATTTTATATTATCAGATTATTTTAAAGTAAAATAATCTATCTCCTTATTCTAATACACCAATCTACTCTATAACACTCTATTTTTCAGGTCTTTACAGTATGTCTGGGCGAACAGACTTTCTTGTAATGACAAATTTGTCCTCATTTGTTTACTCAATATCATAACCGGGCACTAAATTACTTAATTATCATTACTGCAATTTTGTAAAATGATGGATTTGCTTTTATTATGTTAGGCATGCTTGCTTATTGTGGTGCAGACGGTACTGCCATTCGTTTTCAGGTAATTCTTATAATTTGTTGGAGATTGGAATCACCTGCAGTGCCTTTTTTTTTACATGATAGATTCTTAAAATCAATTGCTTTGTTGACCAATAGTCAAGAGTTTTCAAATCCCACACTTTATTCTGAAGCTGAACTTCAATTTTCAACACGAGGAAGTTTTGGCTTACGCATTGTTAATTTTTTAGTGCAAGCAAAAAGGGCTTTTTGCATATGTACCTCCACATAATAACTGCAGGATATAATAGAGTTGATTTTTCGCACACAACCCATAATTCATGTAAAATTTATTAGCTAATATTTCCCAAATGACTAATCACTCCAAAGGTTCGCATGCTGAGCCGTTATTTATGTAACTAACGACTCAATTTCTTTGTCGTATATATTGGGCTAGAGGCTTTCGTATTTAAGATTAGGAGTACAAGACCTATTATACAGTTAGGATGACATGAACCCATGGTGATTTTTTCTAAAATGTATGATATTGGTGAGAAGTGCTACTGCCGAATAAGCTAAATAAACTTTAGGGTAAATATAATTTCACTCGTGCATCCAAGTAACCCTCCTATAGTTCTACTAACTTATGTGTCAAACTGTTGCTTAGTAGAAAGGGTTGTGGGTATGGCTCGAGAGGGTTTAGTGATACAAAAATAAAGGGATTGGCATTGGCATGTTGAACAGTAGGGGGGAAGTGTATAAAATGACTTGAATATCAAAACACGTGCACATGTGTCAGAGCACTTGGTGCTTTTTAATGAAATGCCCTGCTTGTCTTGTGACTATTATTGATGACTAACCTTAAATTAAGACCTTGATGTTTTCCTTAAGGAACAAGGATTTGAGTGAGGAAAAAGTATAATGTTGACAGTACATATCAAATTTGTTAATGAACTTTTCAAAACTATAACTTTAATCCTTGATTAATGTTTTGTACAAATGAAAGTAATCCTGAGCTTGTTTTGATATAATACTCAGCTTACTGCCAAATCAGTGGAGACAGATCATGCACGTAATCGATCCCGACGCTTCCTTTGTGGGTCAGTAACCGAGGAGAACTCAAATCTAGTTATCAACACTCCTGTATCAAATGCTCCTTGTCTGTGGAAGAAGCTACCTGAGAAGGGTCGGTGTGCTGAATCTTTCCGAGACCTGTTATCCAAGACTAACCCATACAAAAATGCACTTAATCAAGTGACAGAAACTTCAAATTTTGATTCTCAGACTTCAGGTCAGTCTTGCTATGCTAACCATAACATGATATGAATATGATTAGCTGCCGTAGTTTAGCTGAGATTTCTTATCAACCATTAATTTTTGCAGCCATTGGTGCTGGTGAGAATGTGGATTTGTTGGAATCCGGGTCGGAGGAAGCTTTATATTCTATTAAGCAGCCCAACATGCCAAAATTGAATAGTGGCAGCAAGAAAAAACCAGATGTGGATTGCAAAGATGATGTGCCACCAATCATTGCCAAGGCTGATAATGAAAAGTCGGATTTTGGGAATATACCTGAAACCTTCCCTCCCAAAATGGCAGCATTGCACAAAGTGAGATGGAACATGAACAAAGGCAGTGAAAGATGGTTGTCCTTTGGAGGAGCTTGTGGACTCGTACGTTGTCAGGAGATTGTTTACTCTGAGATTGATAAGAAATGGGCCTTGAAGAAATGACAGCATCTAATCCACCTAAATTAGGTGTCGTAAATTGCCTCGATGTGAATATAATCTTAACATTTAGATTAACCCAGAAAAAATGATAGTAAAAGTGACGACTCAATGTGTAACATCGATTTATAAGGCAGGAAAAGGTCTCTGCTTTTGTAGCAGCTCCATAAAACACTAGATATAATTTGAACTCTTTAATATTTAGATTTATAATTTAATGTAAGGTTTTGATTTTGTTATTTTAATTTTAAATTTGAGGTTATTTATCATTATTTTTTAATATCATTTCTTATAACCCAAAAAATTTGAAAAGTATTCTACTTTGTCCTTGTATTAAATGACAATGAAGTTTGTTCCAGGTAAAGTTGTTGCAATATTTGTGGTAAGTGATTGATGCTTTCCGTGGAAGAGTTGTTGCAGTATCTGTTTCTACTTCTGTGTGGCTGTCTCTTAGTTTGCTGTTTCTTGCTCTTTGGTATATCTGTTATCCTAGACTGGTATTTTCTACAACAATTGGTATTAGCAATGACAGAGGCTACGCGTTCTGTTCAAGTCATTAAAAACATGGAAGAAAACTCTCAACACGAATGGATTCTTGCTTCATGTAATTAGCTGCTTCTCTACAACCAACCTTGTATCCTTGGAAGAAGTGTTTGGTGAATAAGTATGTTACAGCCATCTACAATTCGAACATGCTGCTTCTTCCTTTAGGTTGTTATTACAAGACTATACAAGACTTTGGTGTAAGGAGTACATCTGTCTATGATGCAACCCTGTACAGCAGAAGAAATTCTATTGTCTTCCTTGCTATTCATGCAGACCAACCTTCTGTACTTAAAACATTTATTACAAGAGTACGAAGAAGTGTTTCAAGAACCCAAACAGTTGCCATAGTTTCAGCACGTGCATGACCATAAGATTCCTGATGTGTTTCAAGAACCCAAACAGTTGTCACCGTTTCAGCACATGCATGAACATAAGATTCCTTTAATACAAGAAGCAGATCCAGTATACAAAAGGCCGTATAAATATGCCAAGAACCAGAAAGACATTATACAAGAACGCTTAGAGTATGTGTGGATTATCAGAATTTAAACAATAGTATGGTAAAAACTAAATTTCCAATTCCTTTAGTTGATGACTTGTTGGATGAACTCAAAGGATTTATTATTTTTTCCAAGATTAACTTGAGGGAAGGGTATAACCAAGTGAAGATGGACCTTTTATATATATATATATATATATATATATATATATATATATATATATATATATATATATATATATATATATATATGTGTGTGTGTGTGTGTGTAAAGCAACATTTCAGGACCTAATGAAACAATGTATTTCTAGAGCTTTTGCTAAAATTTTTATTAGTCTTCTTTGATGATATTCTCATCTACAAAGAGCATTTACAACATTTAAAAAGGTTCTTACTACTCAAAGAGTAAATTCATTGTCCCGGGAATATCAAAATGTTATTTTGCAGTTCAATAAAGTACTTGGGTTATCATTGCAGGGGTGAACATTCTGGGATCAATGCAACCATGAAAACAACAAAAATGCAATTCATAAAATACTAAATTATGAAATTAAGAAATTAAAAATATAAATACATAAAATTATGAAATTAAAATATTAAAGAGTTGTATAATTACGAAATTATAAAACTTTAAAAATATAAAATCATAAAATTATAAGTGATAATTTGAAATTACAAAATTTCATAATTTTATAATTCTGTAATTTTATAATTTTAAAAATTTTTATAATTTTATAGTTTATTGTAAGAACCTTAAAATAGGGCAAATGGTGCCTTAAGTTAAGGGACCACACTTTAATTGGGCTTTTCAAAACATTCTGGTCCATTTGCTCAAGCACACTGCTCTTTCTCTCTCTAAAACTCAGACTCACATTTTCTCTGCATTCTCTCTACAACCTCACCTCCTTCTCTCTTCAATCTCTTTACATTGAACCATTAGATTTCTGCTTAGGTGGTGCTCAAATGTCTGCGACGTAGAGAGCTTCGGAACTATCCAATTAGTTTCGGATTCTAAGCTGGTAAGTCCCTCTATGCAAGCTCTTCTCTGTCCTTGAACTAGCACATGCAATCTCTGTAGTTGCATGTGACTTGTGCTTTCATTTTCTTCAGTTTTTTCCACTTCATTTTAATTCTAAGAGTTGTTTTCTACAATCAATGTGGTGGTTTGTAGGGTTTGGTCGGGTCCTTGTTGTGTGAGGCACTGTTAGAGCATTCTAGTAGGCTGTATTGCTCAACTCCAAGATAAGGGGAGCTAGGTTTTCTTAAAGTTTATTATTATGAAGGTTTAAACCCTCCCTTGGTCCTCAAGTTTGTATGAAAATCTCAGTTCGGTCCTCATTTTTTCAACTGTCTCAATTGGGTCATATTTTTTGTAAAAATGAGCACATTGTACCATAACCGTTAAGTGGTGTGAGACGACGTTAAATTGATATGAGCTGGATTTTTTCATTTAGCGACGTGGCATTGTGCACTAAAATTGAATGTGTGTTGTGTTTTATCCAGGTAGCCTACGAAGCCCTAACATTTAAGGGCATCCCCTCTCATCCAAAGTATATTTTTGTGTTGGGGAAGGAGAGGAGGAACGTCTTTCATGTTTCGTCTTGGTGAAGCACGCCTGCTGTCTTACGTGTTGGGCAAGCACTGTGGTGTTGAGGTGGTGGTAAGGATGTCTCGTTCATCTTCCTCTTACAAGTGTTTGGGTTCAGCCATGCAACACAGAAGTGGCAGTGTGTGGAGGTATGATGCAAAACCAACATGCCTCTATGGTCAGAATGCAGTGTTTCGTATTGCGAGAACCCCTAAAAACAAGGGGAAAAAATTCTGAGGTTGCCCTAACTTCAAGGTGAGTTTGATATAACCATAAATCTATGTCTATTTATTTGGGTTTTGACGAAGGAGTGTGTGTTGTTGTTGAACAGGGTGGGAGTGGAGAATTGGTTGGTTGCAACTTCTTCAAGTGGTGCATTGTCGAAGGAAACGAAGGAAATGGGCTGAATGTAGAAGAAAGGACTAGTAGTGTAAGAAATGAAGAAGTGGGTGTGTGGAGCATGGAAGACAGTGTGTTGCAAACGGAAGAAACATATGGTGAAAAGATCAGACTGGGTTTTATAGAGAAAAGTTTAGTTAAGTTGGATAAGTGGTTGAAATTGTTAGTGGGGATGATCTTTGTCATATTTGTTTTGAATGTAATTGTATTAGCAATGTTGGTCAAAGTTGGTTGATGTTGTGTCATCTGTGATCAGACTTGAAACTTGGCTTATATGTAATGTGTGTTTTATTAATGAAGGTGATTTATTACAGTGATAATGTGTGTCATTTAATTTCATTTAATTATATTGTTACTTTAAGTGGAATAATCATAAAGCAAAATCATGACTAAGTGGAATAATGAGAAACATCATAAAGCAATGACCAATAAAGTTGATGAGTGATAACGAAATTGGGCAATAATCACTTTCTCATAACCACAAACATTGTCTTACATCATAACAGAAGCTGTTCAAAATGATAACAACATTGTCTTACATATCCAAAATACATCATAACAATACATCATAACAGACTTTGTTCAAATTGATAGAGCAAATAAGTTCAGTACAGACTGTGTTCAAAATACATCATAACAATACATCATATAAATAAGTTCAGTACATTAGATCATTGGTGAGTAATAGGAACATCTGTTGCTGGAGGTTGGGTGACTTGTACAGATTGGGCAGTAGGAACCTCTACTGTTGGAGGTCTTTGTGGACAACCTTTTCTGTTGTGTCCAAGTTCTTTGCAGATGGCACATCTTTTCCTCTGCCCACCCTTTCTTAATTCACTGTTATTCTTCTTCAACTCCCAATCCTCTAGTCTTCGTTTCTTCTTCGGTCTTCCTGGCATTGTCCTCTTCTTTGGTGGTAATATATCTGAATAGGGTGTAACATCCCACACATTTTGTCCATTGATAGGGTTAATTATTGTGTTTTAAACCAGTGCCCAATGTATTCTTCTGCATTTATATTCAAAAATTTCATTGCAGTGATGGCATGAGTACACGGAATGCCAGTAATTGTCTATTTTCTACATGTGCAGTCCATGTTGTCAACATTCACAACAAATTGCTGACCAAATTCTGAAAGATGTTTCACTTCAAATAATTTTTCTCTTGACCACCTGTATGTAATACACAATTCAAAACACAATTAGATGGATCACTATAAATGGAAACAAAGTTAACATGAATGGAAACACACATCATAAAAGTTACCTTGGTAACCAATATCTAGTTAACCAGGACTCCTTCTGAAATCTGTTAAAAACCTTGGGGCAGATTGAACCTTGATATGATGTGATCTTTGTCCTGTTGGCAGCCCATCTCTTCATTATGTAAACCCTTATGTCTTCTAACATGCTAATAATAGGCTTAGACCTACTATCAACTAGCACACTATTAAAGCCCTCACACATGTTGTTCACAAGAGTGTCACATTGTGATCTAGAAGTGAATCTAGATCTTGACCAAAACCTGGGATAAGTGAATATAACTAGTCAAGTATGTGTCATGGCAAGCCAATATGTAAATAATTATAAGACTTAATGCACTGGAAGACGTAATACATACCTAGGTGGGATGGCAAGCAGATATTTAAATGCGTCTAAATTGATGTCTTTAATATTCCTCATTTCAGCCTCCCATTGTTGTGGGTGTGTGGCTGTTGCTGCCCGCCACATGAGACGTTTAAGGTTTTTTCCAGGAAATTTTTTTCTGAAGTTTGAATATAAATGCCTAACACAAAATCTTTGTTCTACACCAGGTAGAAGATCTTGGATAGCTGGCAAAAGACCCTGACATATTCAAGATATTTTAATTAACATTTGTTTAATGAAGATATTCAGTTATATGTACAAGATATTGAACATTGACTCACCTTTTGTTGGTCTGAAATAAATGTGCATCCTGCACATACAGCTGCCCCACCAAGGTCCTCAATAAGGTGCTCCAAGAACCAAGTCCAGGAGTCTTTGTTTTCTACCTCAACAATAGTATATGCTATGGGCAACATTTGGTCGTTTCCATCTCTTCCCACTGCTGTTAGTAACTCCCCTCCATACTTGCTTTTGAGAAAGCATCCATCCAAGCCAATAATAGGTCTACAACAAATGAAGCTATCCTTGCATGCCTTCAAGCATGCATAAAATCTTTGGAATATGACCTCACCATTATTGTTATCAACTTTAATTTGTACTGTTGTACCTGGATTTGTTTTCAGCAGCTCATGACCATAATCGTGAAGTCTTCTGTATTGATCTTTGAATGATCCTTCAACCTTATCTTTTGCCATTGCTCTTGCCCTAAAAGCCATATTTCTTGAAATTCCTACATTCCATTTCCTAGTAACTTTGTCCCTAATGTCCATGACCTTCATTGTAGGATTTTCTCTCACAGTTTTCTCCATCCTTTCACTCAACCACTTTGAAGTCATCAACTTTACATTGAAATCTCTACTACAGTTGTGAACATCAAACACTTTTCTCAGTTGCCATGCACTGACATCAGTCTTAAAGGAACAATACGCATACCATTTACAATTTCCTCTTCCACCCAAGCACTTGACAGAAATCCTTTTCTTGTCATTCTTAATAAATTTTAAACTTCTCCCATTACTTAGTGCATAAGTTCTTATGGCATCTGTGAATTCATTTTTCTCAGCAAAATAGGTTCCTACTTCCCATTTATAACCCACCAATGTTTTAGGCATACTAAAAGTAGGAAACCTTATCTTAGTGGACCCATCATTGTCCTCACTATCTGATCCACTAATCAACTCCTCTGATAGCCACTCATTTTCAGACAACCCACAGACATCATGAATAAATTCATTATCTGTTGACCGTTCAGACTGAAGTAATGCACTGGAAGCTTGTTCTCCCACATTTCCTTTAGAAGTCTCAATGTCACAATGCACGCTGACATCAATTAGACTTCCTTCACTGACATCTACATCTTCGTCCTCAATCTCTGCCTCATGTACATCATCACCCTCACTGTCCTCTACATCATCATCCTCTCCTAAATCCTCTAGCTCAAAGTCATCTACATCATGTACCTCAGCTTCCTCTACATGATGGACCTCACCATCCTCAACCTCATGGACATCAACATCCTGACCATCACCCTCATGGGCATCACCCTCACCCTCAACCATTTTTGTACCAACATCACTATGCTCCTCACCATCACCCTCATACCCATCACCTTCACCCTCATGGGCATCACCCTGACTCTCAACCATTTTTGTTCGTACTGAAGTATGATCCTCACCATCACCCTCATACCCATCACGTTCACCCTCATGGACATCACCCTCACCCTCCACCATTTATGTTCGAACTTCAGTATGGACCTCACCATCACCCTCAATCTCATGGGCATCCCCCTCACCCTCCACCATTTCTGTTCCAAGTTCACCATCACCAACAACCTCAACCTCCTCCACTTGTGTTGCAACATGACCTTCATCATCAACTTGACCACCAACCCAATCAATCATTTCTATTATTTCTGGTTCCATCATATTATGAACCACATACAGATGAACTTCATCATTTAACCTAGCAATGTTCAACATGTGCATGGCACCCCTATCATCAGTTAATAATTCTAACCTATCTGGGTCCACAGACTGACCTCCTAAACCGTACCATAATTCTTTGATGTCCATATGACCTAATTCTTTGACTGAGGCTACTATGCCAAAATAGCTCCACAAGTCTGGATCACAAGACCATTATGCTCTCTCTCCTTCAAATTTTAACTTCCCATTATCATCACTGACAAAATTTCCACTATGGTGGACCACCACCTTAATACGTTCATCATCCATATGAACAAGTTGCTTTTATAACCTGTACATTATGGGGGTTAACAAATGTTTCGAATATTACAGTGCTACCACTACGGAAACAGTCACTCACTAACTAAACACTCACACCGACACAGGCAGGGGGACAAGGAACAAAGTAACTTCCCCACTACCGAAACACTCACACACAGGGGACCACTACAGCTGATAACCAATTCAAAAAAATAAAATTCGGGACCACAATGTCTAAACTACAATGTAACAATTCAACATGCAAAATGGGGACCACAAATCATTATAAAAATTGTTTCAGACCAAGACAAAAACCCAATTGTCGAAGACGCACATGTTTGTAAAACCAAAATCACAATTATGCGTTCAAACAGAAAACCAAAGACGAAACGAAATATCTTACCTTAGTCGCGTCAACTATCGGCTGGATTCTCTTCGTCTTCTTCAAGATTGGAGTTGTTCTTCGTCCTCGGCTTCGTCTTGCAACAACGAAATTAAATCCCCAATTCTCATTTCAAATCCCTAATTCTGATATACCTAAACTGAATAAAGGGTACTTATGCCACATAAGCACTATTTGTTTAATCCAAACAGTCCACGTAAGTCATCAACACACATCACCCCATTCTCTATGCTCCAGCTCATATCAATTTAACGCCGTCTCACACCACTTAACGGTTATGGTACAATGTGCTCATTTTTACAAAAAATATGACCCAATTGAGACAGTTGAAAAAACGAGGACCGAACTGAGATTTTCATACAAACTTGAGGACCAAGGGAGGGTTTAAACCTATTATGAAATATGCAAATGTGTTGATCTCTGTGTGACTATGTTGTTTGGGTTGAAATTGTGTTTTTGAGATTTGTCGTATGAACTGTATGCTGGAAAGTTGTGACTGGGGATTTGGTTGGACTGAGGTGATATTTGATATTGATATGTTTGATGTATGTATTCTGTTGGAGGGGTGATCAAGTGGAAGGTAAGGAAAGTATGCACTATTTTGAGTGAACTTCTAGTGTTTTGGGGTCACTTGAGGGGAAGTGAGGTAGTGATTTTGGGAAGTAGGGGTTTTGGGCACATTTGGGCTGTTGGGACATCTTAGGCAAGTCAATTGTGACTTGTTAGGATCATAAAACTGGACTAGAACATGTTAGAAGTGGTAAAATTGAAATTGGGTCCTTAAGTATAGAAATTGATGTTTTAAAAGATAAAACTTGATCTTAATCACTTTAGATTAGTAATGGGGAGGGTTAGGATCATCTAGGCAGGTGTAATTGAGCTTAATATACGAATTGGAGGTCTTAGAAGTTGGCCAAGAGGCCTAGAAATGTAAGGGTCGGTGTGAGTGTATGATTCTGCAGAATTCGCGTTCTGCAGATTATGTAGACTTGTTATGCGAGCTGTTTCGCACAGCGAGACCCTGTAGAGAGTGTTCACTGTTTGAGTCATTCGCTGTGCAAGTTGGTGCGCTGTGCGAATGACTAGAGGGTGCTGCTCTCTGTTTGTGGATTCGCTTGGCGAATCGTGTCGTTATGCGACTGGTGGTGGTTTGGAACCACTGCCCATTTAATTTGAAAGGCGAGTGGGGCATATAGCGAGAGCTTTAGGGGAGTTGGTCTCTGTTTAGGCTATCGCATAGCGACCTGGGTGCGTTATGCGAGAGGTTGAAAGTCAGATGCATGCTGCGAGTTAATTCGCATGGCAAATTAGGGGGTGCGCTGTGCGAGACCATCCTGTCTCGCCTTGCGATTAGGGTGCGCTGTGCGAACCCTTTTGAGTCCAGTTTTCTCTTTTGCTCTTGCTTTGGGTGAACCAAGTGTGTGGAATGATTGAAATGCATAACATGATGGTAGTAATGATATTGAACTGATAGTATGTGATGGTATGAAACATGTTTGGTGGTTGAATGTAACAAGTATGATTGATGGACGTAATTCCATGGATCTCTAAGAAGGTCACATGGTGGTGCCCTATAGTGTTGGACGTAATTCCATGATCTTCAAGGAGAAGATTCATGGTGGTGCCCTTAGTGTTTAGAATGATTCGCATGGTAGCTCAGTCTTGGGAGTTTTCCTGACGCTCCAATGGTATTTCATTCTCAAGTAGAGAGGATTGATCCATGTGGTGAGGAGTAGCAGGAGGTCCTAGTCTTGGGTGCTTCCAGTATGGCCCAAGGTGAGTGATAACGGACTAACCTCGTGAGTGTGGTAGGGTGAAACCCATTGGCAATGGCTTTGCAAAGCAGTAGAGGCCACCACGAGTGCATAACCCGCCATAGCTCGACAATCATTCTAAGTCTGGACGAGTCAAGTTTAAGTGCAACAAGTCATGTGTGTGTAGTGTAGTGTGTCTGTCTTTATTTGCATATTGTGTGGATGTTATAACATGATTTTTATATCTAGCTCACCCTTGCTTGTGTGTTTGTGTTTTGCTTGGGTATGCTTTTCTTTTGCAATGATCATCCACTTGGATGTGAGTAGAGGCGGATGAGGTGCCTTTGGAGCAGATTTTGGAAAAAGATGATGTTGCTGCTTAGTCTCCTTAGGATTCTCTTAGTTATTTCTATTATTTTGAAATACTCTAACATATTAAGTTTTAAATTATGACTCAATTTGGGTTGACTGTAAGCTTAACAACTTTATTTACAGTCTACTCTCATTGTTCTCTTATATTAAAATGTGAACTTACTATATGCTTCTATATAATGGGATGTTACATTTATAATTTTATAAATTTTAATTTTATAGTTTATAATTTCACAGTATTATCATCTTCTTAATTTTTTAATTTTATAAGTTTAAAATTTTACAATTTTATGATATTATAATTTTATAACTCTTATAATTTTATATTTTATAATATTATAATCTTTTAATTTTACAATTTTATAATTTTTTATTTTATAATTTTTTATTTTCATAATTTTTTAATTATATAATACAAAATTTTATAATTTTTCTTATAATTTATAATTTTATGCATTTATAATTTTTGTAATTTTATAAAGTTGTTTCTTATAATTTTATAATTTCATAACTATAATTTAATAATTTTATAATTATCTGATTTTATAATTTTATATTTATCTAATTTTTTAGTTTTTATTTTTATATTTTATACTTTTATAATTTCGTATTTCTATAATTTTAGAACTTTATAATTTTATAAACTTTATTATTTGTTAACTTTATATTTTACAACATAATTTATATTCTTTAAATTTCATAATTTTATAATAATTTTATAATTTTAATTAATTCCGAAAGCAACTTTTGTTAAGTAGAACGAATTCTTGTCATTTGAAACAAAAATATATATAAAATGATATTTAAAGAGATGATAAAACCTAATAATTGTTAACAAAAAAAATCAAGAAACAAAATTTCATTAATTTTTTTTAAAATTTTAGAAATTAATAGACTACAAAATTTTAATAAAAATTCTGTTAATTTCAAATTTATTAGAAATTTAAGTAAAAAATTTCAAATTTAATAGGACCCAAAATTTAATTAAACTATAAAATAATTAGAAGTGAGGTTTCTGCATATCAAATAGTAGAACACAGCAGAAACCATATTTTAATTAAATCTTGAGGAAATGAATTTACAAGTGGGATTTAATGGTTGAAGAATTGATGTACAGATTTAATTAAATATATGGGGCCATCTTTAATTTCTTCTGTACCAACCCTTTTCAAAAGTCATTCAACACAATCATATCTAGAACTTATATGATGTGTAAACTTCATTTGCCAGCAAAACTTGGTTACCTATGAACAATTTCAGTGAAAAATTATTATTTGATATCTACTTTTTGTTAATAATAAAATCTTATATTTAATAATAAAAATAAATATAAATAAAATCTTAAGATAAAATAATAAGATTTATAATTGTTAAATACTAGTATAAAAATTATAGTTGTAAATTATCATGGTCTTTTTCTAATAATGAACATTTTCTATATTCTACCGATATAATATTTTAATAGTATATAATTATTAGATATCACATATAAAAAATGAAAACAATAGATAATTCAAAAAATATGTAAATAAAGATTTTTACAGTTATATAATACATAATTATAATATAATATATATATATATATATATATATATATATATATATATACTCTTTAGAATAATATATTTTTAAAGATTGATATAGATAGGAAACTAAACTTACTTCTAAATTTCAACATGACTCTCGTTCTATATTGAATTCATCAGAGTATCTTTATTTGTTTACACGGTCAAAGTGATTATCACAAACAAGAATAAATAAACAGATAAAAACAAAGAGAAAATGGTAGTTTTCATAAATAAACATAAAATTAAACATCATACAACACTCATTCATAAAAAAAACATTATCACATGTAATGCCTCCTTATAAACTCCACGATCCGAATAAAACATTGATTTAAAATCTTGGGGGATAGTGCGCTTATGGTAAACATTATCACATCTAGCTCCTATCATTATATACTTCACCCTTCTCTACCTATGATTTGATGGTTATTAGAGTGTCAGGATGACATCTTACGTCTAACTTCCACATTAATGCGTACACTAATGAAATGTCACCATAAAATCTCCTCATGAGATCCATGAAATTATGCCAAATACATATACCATGCACTTAACAAATAATGAACTTATGATCATCACATATCATACATGAATAAACGCCATACATACTCACAATCATGTTATTATCCCATGAAGCATCACAATTTCCGTAATAAACATACATATAACTCATGGTAAGCTACTTCAAACAATAAAAGGATTAGAGAAATCATAAAACACCACATTGACACTCAACGCAAAACCCTTGGAATATGGAGCACTTAATGCCAAAGCTCTCGTAATTTTTCTCGCTTAGTGAGGACAACCTGTCGCTTAGTGAATCAAGATGAAAGAGGTTCCAAACTTACAGTAGAAATTGGCACTTAATGGTACCAGGCCACTGCTTAGTGCTAGATGATTCACATTTTTGCTCACTCAACGATATGAAGTGAAAATGCTTCCAAACCATCGCAACCAATCTTGCGCTCAATGCCAAATTAGAAGCCAACAACTTCAATTTTGTGATTTGGCAAACCAGGGACCTATTCAGACAATCAAATTAGTATTCTTGACTCAGTGCTTGAATCAACAACATGTTTTAGTGTCAGAAAAATATCAATTTGCTCAAATAGTCATATCTTCAATCCCTCAACTCAACATCAATTGAAACAAAATCAAACATTATACAACCATCAAGCACAATAGAAACTCAACATGTTCAAACCCCAAATTTCATCAATCTAACGAATATCATGCAAGTTCATATTATCAACATACCAAAAACTTAAAACAAGGTAATTTAGCGTTCATTACCTTACAAATAACAAAACAACTTTAGAAGTTCTAAAACCGTTCCAACAATTCAAAAAACTTTTTATGCTCATACAAACCACAAAAACATGATCATGGCATATAGTTAGGACCACTTATCAACAAAAAGTCTTATAGAAGACTCAAACGTCACATGCAACTACAAAAAACTCGCATGCAAAAGAAGAACGAAACAGACTAGAGAAAGAAGCATAAATAAACATATTCTATCTAAGAAATTGATCAAATAGAGTTGAAGATCTTGTCTCAAGGATCACTCAGTCAGTCTATGACCTTCAAATAGAATGATAACCTAGAAAAAAGTTAGAAAACTCTAAAAAAATATTTTTTAGAGAGATTGTGTTTTAAAATAATAAAATTCATTCATAACAAAATTATTTCTATTAAAATATTTTAATATTAAAATAATTAAGTTTCAATATTTTTAAACCACTATCATTTTTAAAATGTAAATTTCTAGATATTTAACTTAGTTGTTTGATAAGATTTATTTCCTTTTTTATTTCAAACTAGTAATTAAGAAATTTATCACGTATTAAAATTAAGATGCATGTGTACATTAAGATAAAGAGTAATAAAAAAAGACCGTTAATTTTTTACTGGTTAACCTTTGATTGAAACACTAATACTTGAATACTATGTGGTAACTTTGGAGAATCTAATACTAACATCTTTGTTATGTTTGTCGCTAAGCGAAAAAATACAATTAACGGGATGACACAATACGAAGCTAAAAGTTACACTGCTCTCTAATATTTACAACCTACTGTTATAGCAATAAAGAAAACGTAAACATTAACTTTGATATTTTTCATTGATTATTGATAAGTTGCTTCCTATCATTACACCTCAAAAGCACTTTTTAGTTCATCATGCAAATTATTTTTTATAACTCACTTTCAAAATACCATTCTCAAATAAAAGTCAATTTTTTAAATCCAATTCTTTGAAAAATATTTTTATAAAAATCTTATATTCTGCTCGGTATAAAACAGAAAAATATGGTAGATGAAAACACAAAACGTGAATAAAAATGAAAAATAAAGTATAAGTTAAAAGGGGTTAACTGAAAAGAGGGTAAAATATAAATAGAGATAGAAAGATAAGTATAAATATATAAAAAATAATAGGATAAAACTTAAATACAATAACTACGGTTAATGGTATTTAAAATTTTACTTTGATAATTTAAATTTTCTTAAATGCATTGCATATTATTAAAATACAGCTCGATATATATAGAAAAACTTGCATGTTACGTTTCTCCACAACAATATGATTAGTGTCATTATTATTTTCTTTCACCCAACGGACCATCAGTATATATAACTTCACTGCAATATTTTGTCAATCATAATAACTTGGAGATAAAAGGATCTTATTATTCTTTTGACTCTTTTATTTTCACTTTCCAAGAATTTCTATTTAAACATTAAATTTATTAACGGTTTTATAAGCATAGATATAGCAGGAGCACAAACAAGAACAACCATTCCTTGACATCTTTCTGTCATGTTTGTTCTGACACACAACCAGTAAGAGTGTTCTCACTATTATAGTACAAGTAAGAAATCCACCACCCATTACCCCACTAATGTCTAGCTTTCTTGTGTATAACATTCATGTCCACGTTCCAAAAGCAATAGCTGAAAAATATAATTTCTTAAAGCATTTAAATCATTATTTGACATGATAGAAAGAAGCTTCATTGTTAATGACAGTTACGTTTTACAATGCCTGATAATTACTAGTTAGTTTCTCAAACACAGACTAACTAGTATCTCAAGTTCTTCATAATTCATTGCTCTATCATCATTTCATACATCAAATTGCTTTGATCGTGGAGGCTACTTCTGGAAGAGATTTGTGGCACAGTTCACATACAGAAGTAGCCAGATCTCAGTTTTAACCCAATGTAACATTACCATACCATGCACTACAGGGGTAGCATGAAACAACCTTAACTTTATCCTCACGTTTGTGGAGACAACCATGACGTGAGCTGATAATAACTATTGAATTTTATAAAGACAACATTAAGTTCTTCAAAGTAGACATGACATAAAGAACGATATTTAACATACATTAACTAAAGCACCTATCATAACCTTGACAGACATAATCCTAATATCATTTAGGAGTTGAATAACGAGAATTCTCATCAGTTTCAGTTCTTGTGCCATTGGGTGTTGAGCAAGCCGTAGGTGAGACAAGACCACCTGGTAACCTGTACGAGGAAGGTGAAGGAGGAAGTTTTGGAGAAAGGTTAAGCATTTCCAGGGCCTGCAGTCTAAGCTCTACAGGGTAGTCAGCAACACACCCAATTCTTGGTCCAGCCCCAGTTGACCATTTACGTGAAAGTTGATGCCCCAATTGGTAGGATTTTGCCTTCTTGGAATTGATTCTTTGCAATATTGCTTTCTTGGGCACCTCAGCTCTTGGACTCTGAAGACCACCTGAGAGAGTCCTTTTATAACTACCAACAGATAAAGGTTGAGGGTCTACTACATTGCTTGAAGATGAGGTGTTCTCAGCTTTCTCAGAAATTCCAGGCTCTGGTATATTACCATGGTTAGAATCTTCAACTACTGTCTCCATTTCACTAACCTTTCCATCCTCGTAAGCATCGCCATCATCTTTTGGATTGCGAATCTGAAACAATGCATCATGATTGTTCAATGAAAAATGCAGGTGATTATCTACATGAAGAAACAGCTTTTGGCGTAAACAAACATTTAGCTTCACAAGAATGGCCTGCTATAAATAAATTACCTCAACTTCATCAATATTGACACCATTTTCTTTGAGATATGATATGAAGGAGTTGAGCGCCTCATCTGTTGGCCGATAGTGTCCACTATATGCAGAGATGGACTAAAAGGCCAAAAGCATAGAGAATCAGTCATTTGTCATTTTTCAATGCATAGATATAGCAATTAGTAAATGAGTCTATCAGTGAGATTCTATGTGCATAGCCAAATTTCTACCAAAAGAAAAAAAGATGACAACAGCACACTACAATATTATAAGAGATTCCAATAGGACAAAGACCTAAATTAATCATGCAACCTATGAAATTAAGTATACCTTAAGAACACCATGCTCAGCCTCTAGCCTTCCAGCAGCCAAGGTAGCTCCACCAGCTAGAAAAGAAGAATGGTGGAATAATCCCTTCTTTTTCTGAGAGGTTATTACAAAGTATCAAGATGACTGGAAAGAAATGGCAGAGTTGCCTGTATAAAAATGAGAAACAGAAAATTGGAAACAATTACTGAGTTTGAATTGTTACCTTGCCAGCATAAAGTTTCTTTGAGGTGCTCATTACGAATATCCACTTGGCATCCTTAGAATCTTCTTTTGTGTGCAGAAAATCCCCAGATTGCCTGTGGATAATTTTCCCCTCGCAGACAGTGTATTCATAGTGCTCTCTCTCTTGCTGTTACAGAAAATTATTGAGAAGGATCAACTAGTCGAAAAGCAGGAAAAAAAGGCAACAACTTTTTGAATAATACAGTACAAATTACAAAGCAAATAGTCAATCAAGTCAACGACAACTTAAATTAACAAAAGAAAAAAAAAGGTGATAAATCCAACAAGTAGGTGCACATACAGGTCCAAGATACTTTATGCATTGCTTTCGGAGTTTCGATCTCGAGCACTGTTCAAGATCAAGATTTTTTCCATTTCCCAAATCCAACCTGCAGAATGAGACAAATTAAAAAGTTTCAGTGAAAAACCACAACTTTAACCTTCATCGTTCCACTTAACATTTCACTCCACGTGACAAGCTTCCCTTAGTCAAAACAAGAAATGGGAAACAAAAATCAAAATTCCCCATTTCATCTAACCAATGAAATTGGGCTCCTAAACAATCCCCTTTTTTCATGGAAAGTATGGAAGGATTTTTAGATGCTTAAGTGTAAAGCAAAACATATTCCCCTGTATTCACAATGAAACCATCCAACATCAACAGCATATTGTCAATCAGACACGACCAAGCCCAATGAATGAATCAATAAATGCTTTCTTTATAGAAAATTAGTCTCACCAAAAAAAGAATGGCTGGCCAGAATCCGTTTTGCACCATTCTTCATAGTAATAATGCAAGTTATGCCCATAGCGGTGGCGTGGATCAATCTACAGTTCAAGCCATAACACCAAATGAATGATGACTTTGAAATATTGAGAAGTAATAAATCACATCCGAAACATAAAAGCTACTATGATTACTACTACTAGCTTCTTCTCATTAAACGTGAAAAACCAAGACGTGGAACCAAACACGCTACAACAGAGATAACGATGACTTGGCCATATATAACAAAATACAAATAAATTAAATAATGCCAATGTGAGGTGTTAGGAAATGCATGCTCACAGCTTCAATCCAATGTTGAAAAGCCAATTTTTGTGCTTTGGCGTCCAAGAACAAGCCCTTTCCCACCTGCGAAAAACAGCTGACTTCAGAATCAAACATAATCTTAGTATCAAACGGAACAAAAGGCAAAATAGCTTCCAACAAAACGTACAAGTACTCGTATAGTATCCGTATTACACATATAAATCTATTAAAGAATATAGAGAGAGACCTTGGAAGCGTTAAGTTTCACCCTATTCCACCGTGATGCAGCACTCTCGGGCAAATTGAAAAACGAAATGGTGCTGTGGTTTAACCTCGCGAAATCAATCACTTGCCACCTTCAAATTTTCAAACCCCACCTTCTCAAACTCAGACCCAATAAAATTTTAAAGAAAAAAGAAATGTCCTAAAAAAAGAATATAAATTATATATATATATATATATATATATATATATATATATATATATATATATATATATATAGAGAGAGAGAGAGAGAGAGAGAGAGAGAGGGGGGGGGGGGGGGGGGGGCATGCAGAGAAGACGCACCAGAGCTCCTCGGCGACGACGGCGGAATCAGCCAACCTCCGGCGTGTGCGGTAACTCCGGTAGACCTTTTGCACCTTGAGGGCAGCAGTAGTCTGGGGGCAGGCGCGTCCCGGCGCGTGAGGCCCCGATGAGCCGTGGGTGGGTGAAGGTTGTGACAGGTCTTGAGGGGAGAGTGGGAATGTTGGGGTCGGGTATTCGGAGCTCCGAAATTGAGGATGATGAATGTCGTAAGGGAATGATGCGTTGGGGTTGGGGTTGACATCGAAGGTGGAGTGAGCGTGGGTGTGAGTTTGAACCTCCATTGAGACAAAGAACACGAAAACACTAACAGTAATATGCAGAATCAATGGAGTTCTTAGGATGTTCTCTGAATCAGAGAGAGAAAGAAGGGTTTGTTTCTCAACAGAGTTTGATCGTTCGAGTAAAACGATGTCGGAGAGTGAGTGAAGAGGAGGGAGTTAAGAAGCACGCATTACAACGTTGGAATTAGCGAGTGGATAGTGGTGGTTAAATATGAAGTTGGGAAGAACACAGGGTGTCCCTTTCTTTATTATTTTTCCTTTCTTGTTGCCTCCCCACGCGCTTCCCCTGTCGCGTGGTCTTCCTTCGACCCACAGAGAAATTTTGACGTGTTAATATTGAGTCAGTCAATGGAAGGGGATTTTGGAACTGGACAACGCAAGACATTTTAAAATCGATATATTTCTTATAAGAAATATATTGTGTTACATATGCAACATCATTAATTTATTATGACAAAGCTGATGGAGTAGAACTTTATTAAGATTTAATTTTATTTAATTCAATTAATGAATTGCTTAAATTGTCTTCATAATTCTGTTACATTTTGGAAATTAATGAATTGCTTAAATTTTATGGCTTTTTTTTGCATAGTATTTGTATATTTAAATATATAATGTAATAATAAGAAATTATAAATACTTCGAATAATAGATTACACGATAAATATCTAGTAAAAAAATATTATATACTAAATAATAAATGTTGTGAAATAGTTACGTGTATGAATGAAGCTTATCTTGAAATTTGTGTACATAAAAGAGTATATGTTAGAAAATCAAATTTTGTAAATGAATATAAAAAATATACTGTATTTAGAATGAATTATTATAAAATGAAATTAGAGAGATCATTCTTCTCATGTTCTGTTAGAAGTAAAAGAAAAGTTCATTTTCCAATAAAAAATGTTTTTTTTCTTCAATTTAAATTTCAAACCTTTTCCTTCTCCATAATTTTTCTTCTTTTCAGCCGCCAGACATAGGATTTATGTTTTACTCCTGACAAACAGGCTAACTTTGCTCAAAAAATCATTTTTAAAAATTATATACTTATTTTATTTTATAAAAAATTTTGATACAATATGCTACTTGTCAAATTTAATATCCAAAAAAAGTTACTAAAGTTGGCATAAAAATTTAAAAATTGATGTGACTTGACTTTACGACAATGCGTTTTGTAAATAGATTAATTTACATAATCAAACTTAAAATATTAACATTAAGTATCATACTGTATAAACCTATACCCCGAGTGTTATTTCATAAAAAATCGTTTTTACTAATTCAATCCTCGTTTTGAGAATTTTCAATGTTAAATTAAGTGCGTAGAAGTTTATATAATTAAGGAACTAATTAATAGTTCGTTATATCACTTTGTTGTAATATATAATATATTATTAAAAATATAAGCAAATTTTTATTGCCGGAGGACATGCAAATATATTTTTTAATTATTTAAAGTTATATATACATGAGCATTAAGATAATTATTTTATTAATTGTATCTCATTCTTTAAGGGAGAGGTGTTTCTAAAAGGTGTATTATTAATAATTATGTTAAATATATAATTAGCAAAGTGGTTTTGCTTTTGTAGTTTTCTTCCACATGGTTTTACTGCTGAAAAATATGCAACTTGTGTTTGATAGGATTCAAAGCTGGCACACAAATGGACCTTCGAGGAAAGTCCACTGGTAGGTAAGAATTAAGATTATTTTCTGTGATCAAATTGAGGAAAAACAGAACCTCCTACACTATTATTGTGGAAGATTTATTTTATTGCATTGTTGAGTTTTATCCTCTATCTTTTTCATCTAATGTATAGTCTAATAAAAATATTTACTTGGTTTGTCTCGTAGAGATGTTCTAGTGAGGGAGATGGTACTGTGTTATTTAATTAATATTGCATGTAACCTAAACTATTAGTGTTGGCTAATGAGGGTTACTGTTGGTCACGTTTTATGCTATTTAACTCTATTTAGCAATAGTATAGGACTTTTTAACTCTATTCAATGTATGTGAGTAATTTGTTGTTAATATTTTTTAAATTTGTCTTTTCTTATTTCAGAGTGTGCTTTATTCCTTTTGTAATTATTGGTTTTGTTTCTGAATGTGTCGTCAAGAAGAATATTTATTAAGAATCATATTTATTTCCCTTATTTTATTTGTTTAATGTTTAACAAATTTTTTTAGCTTCTTTATGTTTAACAAATTGGTATATATTAAAGATTTGGCTGCGATTCATTTTACATTGACAGGTGGTTGATTCCAAGTTAAGATTAATCATTTTTGTTTGTTTTGTGTGTCATAAAAAAATCTTCAACAATATATTCAAGAAGATGATCATACAACAAATTGACAAGTTTATGAAAATTAATGGTTTCAATATGTAACACATCAAATTATGTGTTTTGTTGAAGGAACGAAGTGTTTCAGATGCTTCTTTCTAATAAAATTATCTACGGTAAAAAAAATTGAAAAGAGGCATCTTACTTTGCAAGATAATCAATTATAATTAATGAATAATTAATTATTAATTCATCTTATATTTTTCAGAAATTTTTAGAAATTTAGATAATCAATTATTGTTAATAACATTCTAAAATTTCAATTCAATCAATAAAAATGAAAAAAAATTATGACTATAAGAATCCAAGAAACATTACAAACATTCACTATGTCTAAATCTTTTCTATTATATATATATATATATATATATATATATATATATATATATATATATATATATATATATAAAAGCATATCCAGGTATCCAAAGTTTAGTCAAGATATCAACATTGGAAAGACTTTCTTGAATGAGAGTTTCTCCCTACATCACCACATGTTTCTTCCTTCACCATCCCATTTCACAAATATCCCTCAGTCAAAATTAAACTACTATAGTAGAAGGCACGAAAATGGGAGATCCGCTAATGGATATGAGTATCCGTTCAAGAACAAACGGATATGAACATTCGTTTCTTCTGTGTTGATATTTGTTTGACATTTTGAGCATGAGCATTGTTAATTGTTTGTTATATAATGCGACCATTTATCTAGCACCAGCACTCTAGCAAACTCTGGTATGTTGTGCCCCTCATCTCCCTTCGCCAAAGAATAGGGGTTTCTTCTTTCTTCAATGACTTCAGTTTCTCCAGGTTGTCACTGTACGTGCCCTTCTATCGAGCACACCGCTGCCATTGCCGTGCATCTTCCCCTCGGACCCCGAACTGCCTGCGAAGACGTGAACTCCCTATTAATCTTTGGGTCACACTGTTGTTTGCTTCCGAGACAACCACCAGCGACGCTTCTTTCTTCATTCGAAATACAGATCGGGAGTTGGCAACCGCATTGCCTCCCTAATGTGCTCTTTGTTCGAAATGTTTCTCTGTTTTGATTGGGTTTGTGTGTGTTGGATAAGAATGCTAACTGGATGGAGGGGATGAAAATGACATGGCCTTGAATGATTGTTAAGACAGTGGTTTTATTGGAGAATGAATTATGGGTTGTGTTGAATGGATGCAAAGATAAAGTACGAAATTGGTACTGCCCAAATGGTAGTGTATTTTTTATATTTTGAAAGAGTGAAGAAGGGGTTGGAGTGGTATTGAGAAAGAATGGAGAGGAGAAGAAGATGGAAAGAAAGAATTTAGAAAATGAAATGTGGGGGTGGGGTTGGGGTGCAACGGTGGAGATTAAAGAGAAAGATACTAGGATTTGAAAAAATATAAAAAAATAAATAATATTTACCTAAGGTTACTTTTGGAATTATGAAAAATTGGAGAGGTGCAGGGAGAAGGGTGTGGTGGTGTATGTTGAGACCTCGGCAAGCGTACCGGATCGTTCAAGTAATAAACCGGTAAGTCCGGAAATCGTTTTCCCAAGAGATTTGTTTTGATTCACAGATTGATTAAAGTTTACTAATTTAGCGATTAATAAACGTATTTTTATAACACAATTAAGATTCACATACAGATGAAATTAAAGTGGTAAAAACAGATGAATTAAAGTTCATTGGGGTTGAAATTCAAGTTCATCACTCCGGTAATTTTCTACTAACACAATTCCTTAAAATTAAGCATCGACATCCTAGGCGCATGCAACCTCTGATCCCTCAGATGACTGTTCAGAATCACTCAAACTAAAGTACTAATCCCTTAGCTAATTCAGTTATCAGATTTGCCTTAAACACAATGTCACAGATGACTAAAAATTCCCTCCTATGTCTAGGACTCGAAATCCTTTAGCAGTTCTATCCTAGGTCCGCGGTCTCATACATTTCCCAATGATTTAACCGTTCAAATAGCTCAGATTCCCATCATAGGCATGAATAATAAAGATAGAACACATAATTCAAACAAGTTCATGCATTAATAGAGAAATTACATAGAAGTTCAGAATTTTACTCTCAACCCCAGTGAAATGGAGTTCTAGCTACACATATACATCATAGAAGCGATAAACGATGGATTGGATGGTAGAAAGTGGTGATTTTCCACCTTGGAAGCACCCAAAACGAGCTGGACGTGAGTTGCAGAGTCCCCTCTGGACTTCTCCCCTCCAAGACTGACTCTCTCTGCCTCTGGATCGCGTTTTTAAAGAGAAGGATGTAAGTGATTTTTCGCTGGGCGAACAGCGTCCGTTCACTGGGCGAGCGTCTCGCTGGGCGAACGTCCTAGCTCGCTGGGCGAGCGTCCAACTGTTGAGTCACGAGCGTCCACTCGCTGGGCGAGCGTCCACTTCTCGCTGGGCGAGCGTCTCGCTGGACGAGCGTCCACAGCTTGCTGGGCGAGCGTCCACTGTTGATTCACGGGCGTCCACTCGCTGGACGAGCGTCCACTGTTGAGTCACGGGCGTCCACTCGCTGGACGAGCGTCCGCGCTGGACTTCTTGGCTGGACGAGCGTCGCTGGGCGACCAACGTTCGTTCGCTGGGCGACGAGCGTCCACTCGCTGGACGAGCGTCCGTTCGTTGGGCGAACGTCCGTTCTCGCTAGCTTGGTTATTTCATCCTTCTGACAGGAAAATGACGCACTCCAAGTCTTTGATAGTATCCAATCCTTATTCTACTTTGAAAATAACAAACAAAAGCATCAAAACACATTTAAACAGTCGAAATTATACTTATATCAACAATTATATACTTTTCATGAGAATTAACACTAAAACTTATTCAAAAGCACAACAATTTAAGGAACAAAAACGAGTAAAGTTTACACCTATCAGTGTAGAGAGAAACACTCTTCTTGAATTTGAAATAACCTGTAAGACAAAAAATAACATTTTGGTCTCCAAAATCTTATATGGATCATTTATTGGAACCCAAACATATCTTCCATTTGTAACATCAAAATATTTTATTTTACATTTACTTGAAGTGTATCCCTTTTTCATACAATAAAAGCATGTTATACAATCAACATTCATGGAATAAGACTTACCTTTTTACCTTTTTCTACCCATACCCTACATGGTCTTTTATTCTTCTTCTTGTTCTTTAAACCTTGCTTGTTTTTATTAAAAGTCTTTTTCTTAAACATTGGCTTTTCAAAAAATTTATTTTTAGGTAATTTTCTAGAATGTCAGTATTAAACATATAGGTTTTACAAGATGCACACTCAATAGATACATTTCTACTTTCCTCTAAAATTGAAATTTCGTTATTTAATGTTTCTACTTCTTCTAAAGATTTTTCAAAATTCTTTTCCAAAGCTTTATATTCTGATTTCAATTTTCTATATACATAATTTAATTTTTCAGATTCAGCATTAGTCTTGAAAAGCATAAAATAATTCATCATAATAATTTGACTCACTAAAAATACTCGAATTACTGATCTTGTTGCAACTTGATTCATTTTCTGCTATCAAACAAATGTTAGCTTCTTCATTTAAATCACTAGAGTTTTATGAAGAGCTTGAACCATTCTCCTTCCATTTCTTTTTCTTCAAGAATTTTCTGCCTTTTTCTCTTCACTCAACATTTGTACAATCCATTTGGCATGCCCCAAAATCTCCACAATTGTAGCTCTTTAATTTTGAAGATGAACCTTGATTCTTCTTTTTATGAGAACATTTATATCATTAAGTCTATATTTTGCAATCAGAGTCATCATCTTCTTTAGAGCTTTTGATTTTGACGACTTCAAATTTAAAAGTAATATTATTTTTCCTTCCTTGATCCTCTTCTTCATTCAACCTTCCAAGTTTAAGCTCATCCTCTCTTAATTTACCAAAAAGAGTCGTCATAGACATGGTTGCAAGGTTTTGTGACTCTGTGATGGTCGTGACATTTTGCTGCCATGTATTGTTCAAATATTTTAGAATTTTAATATTTAATTCATATGTATCAAAGGTTTTACCTAAACCAGAGAGATGATTGACGATATGCGTTAAACGCTTCTACACGTCATATATGGTTTTAACTTGCTGTTTCCATAACATCTTCTACTCTTAAATTAATGAGTTCTTCCTAGCTCGCTTCATATCATCTATTCCTTCATGGGTTACTTTAAAATTTCCCACATTTCTTGAACACTTGAATAAATAGATATCTTGTAAAACTCATCAAGGGTTAAAGCAAATGAAATTATGTTTCTAGCTTTAACATCATATTGAACCTTTCTATTTTCATCTCTAGTCTATTGTGAAAAGGGCTTAGGTTCCTACACATAATTAACTGTAATGGTAGGAACAAAATGATCATTCACAAATACCTCTATCAACAAACTCTAAAAATATTTACATTCTTCTTACTTTCCAAAAAAGATCATTTTTCCTAGCAAACAAAGGGGATGTGTTAATTGAAGCACCCTTAACAAAGGTTTGATTTTCTCCAACCATTTTCGAAAAATTTGAATAACTATCAAAACAAGCTTTGATATCAATTAATAGAATCACCCAACCGAATGTTTATGTTAGATATCAATTAATAAAAATTGTACTTTTAAATTTTTTCCCTTTTTTAAGATCAAAGTTTAAATAAAATCATTTCCTTTATAATAACAACATATAATTTAAAGAGGGTAAGGAAAGAGAATATTACATAAAGTATTTTATATTGGTTCAAATTAAAAGACCCTATGTCCAATTATTAATCTCTCTAAAGAGGGATTAACTCAAACACCAAAACAAACCAAACTTACAATCAAAAAAGGAATAGTTTAAGATTTAGAAAAAACCTATCTTGAAGACACAAGAGATGAAAGACATGTTCCTTGAATCACACAAGGAATGAACCACCTTCTTTGAGTCATACAAAGGATGAATAATTTCTCTTAGCAACAACAACAACAACATTCAATCATCCAAGAACCCACTTTGGTGAAATTTATCGCTCTACCCACACTAGGTTTTTCAAAATCCCTTTTCACAAACACAAAAAGTTTCTCTAGCAATCATAACTCTAAACCTCTAAATGAAAAGTTCTTCTATAAATTAGATTTTACCAAATATATATATATATATATATATATATATATATATATATATATATATATATACTTTCTCTTTCAAAAATTAGGTTATGAACCTGAAGAGTCAAGTCACAACTATCGCTGAAGATCGATTATTTCAAGAGATAATCGATTACCAGAAGTGAATAATTAATTATCATATAGTCTTTTATGAAAATCTTGACTTCATTTGGATAATCAATTATCATTAGTGCTAATCGATTATTACAAAGCTTTTATGAAAAATAAAATTTTCCATGAGTGATCTTTGTGTATGCAGTTTTGTGACTCTCTAAGTTAAGTCCTACACATAATTTATTCACTAATATATAACTTATTACAAAAGTTTAATCACATACATAAATAAAGTACAAGTCTTCTAATATCTTTTATCATCACTGAGTTCTTTGGACTTGATTTTATCATCATCAAAATTTACTCTTTAATACTAATCTTCTTCTTCTTCTTTTGTCAACAAAGATTTACACAAAATGTCCATGCACATTTCGTCCCCAACCAATGTTTCTTTCCTAGATTAATTATGTCCCTACTCTGTAGGCTAGCTACTTGAACAAAGTATGATGTGATGCACATTATTCCATATATCAAACTATAGTTGCATTGGCATATGGAACATGAGGCTTGTATTTTTTTCTTAAAATTGGAAAAGTAATACTAGTTATAGATAGATGAATGGTTAATGTCAATAGAGTAACAATTCACTTGATACCACTCTTCTCAAAACAATTCAAGACATATTAAATATACTTCTATTAACCTAAAATTAAAAATTTCGTTTGAGAACTATTCTACTTAATTTCTTTATTTAAAATTCTACTAATAACTCACACGCTTCAAGTGACCAAAAATTATATAATTATTGAAATTTTAATTATTAATATTAATGGATACTAATTTTTTTCTTTTTATCTAAATCCTTTTAAAGTATTATGTTATCAGTATTAGTTTAATATTGGTATTCAATTTTGAAATAAATCATTGAATGAGTTGATTAATTACTGGCTTAAAATAATAAAAATAAATTATAATCTTAATTAGATGCATAATAGAGATGTCAACGAAACGGGAAGAGTATAAGTAGTAGCTCTCCACTAGATAAATATATGTGTCTCGTACCAATTCTTATATTTATGTGGTTATATTATGTCGTTACTAGCATATTTTGTAATATTTGCATATATCTCTGAGTACCTATGGATATTTATTAAAAAAATTCTAAAATATTTAAAAAATATTTTAAACATAAAAGTCTATAAAAGAAATTGTATAAAAATGATATAAGATTATAAAAACTTGTATAATTATAAAAATCTAGAAACGATCTATGTACAAATCTATAAAAGATTTATATATAAAATTGAATGAATGTCTAAATAAATTCAAATAAAATAAAAAACATCATTATCATAAATTTCAAACAAATCTAAATAAACTCAAATTTATACACGTCTAAACAAAATTACAAAAATAAATAATAAATCACATTTAATACAATAAAAGTTCTTTAATTAATATTAAGTAAATATTAAAAAATAAGTTTGTTTACTAATTAATATATATATATATATATATATATATATATATATATATATATATGATATTTTATAAATTAGATATTAGTAAGTACAATATCTATTAATATAGATACCATTATATTCATACTCATGGAGTTAATATTTGAGTATAAAAAGTACTAATATTCGTTATTTATACATATCTATTTATAATATTTATTCATAACTTTATGTGCGCATAATTACATGTAATTGTTTTTTTATGTTTAATTATTTAGATAGTTCCTATTTTTAATGACTTTTTTCATATAGGTTTTTCATTTTTTTTTATCTTAATTAGGTCTTTATTTATAAAAAATGATGCAATTAAATCTTTGCGGAAGAGGTGTTAGATATTCTTTTTGAATATTTTAAATATTTTTTTAAAATATTTTTATTTTTTATTTTTTAATTATGCCATTGTCAATGATAGTGCCACACGTTAGTGACAATACCACATGTAATTGCATTTGTCTCTATTTTTGGTTCTTATATATTTATTTTGTTTCAATTTAGTTTCTTCATTTTTATTGTCTCAATTTAGTCTCAATTTTATTAAAAATTTAATAATTTTATCTTTTCCAAATTCAAACAAAATTTATTTTGTGTAAAAAATATATACAAATATAAACATTTACGTTTTCCAATTTATTATCTTTAAATGTGTTTTTGTTAAGTGAATTTTTAGTGATGATGTTTTCGAAGTCTTAATGTTTAACTACATAAAATTTTTATGAATTATTGAGGAAGTACTGAAACTATTTTTGTGTAGATCACCTTCATATTTATTATTGAAATGTTAACTTTTATAGTTTGCTCATTCATATTATTTAGGTTAAATGATTTCATTTGTTGTTTAATTTTGTAGAAAATTTTTAAGTGATTTTCTTTATTTTTATTTATCTCAATTTAAATTTAATGCAATTAAGTTATTTTCGTTAGTACTACATAAATAAAAATGTGTTATATGTTAGTTCATAACTTTTTTATTTTTTTAATAAAAAATTATCGATTTGTACAAAAAAAATTATAAAGATTTATATATAATTTAAATTTTGTTTGAATTTGGAAAGGAAAAAAATTGTTTAATTTTTCAAAAAATTAAAACTAAATTGAGTCAAAATAAAAATAGAGAAATCAAATTAAGACAAAATAATAATAAATGAACCAAATTGAGACAAATGCGATTATATGTGGTCTCACATGCAAGTGACAATGTATCATTGCCATGTGACACAATGTCAGCTTGATAAGTGACAATTTTTTTTATTTTGAAAAGATAAGAAAATAAAAAATAAAAATAAAATAAGTAAAAAAATATTTAAAAATTCAAAAAAATCACAAGCTAACACATAGTACCTTTTTAAATATGTTAGTAAGAAACTAACGACAAAAGACATAATTGTTTTAATTTAAAAAAAATAAGAACCAAAGGAAAGTAAGAAACATATTTAAATAGAAACTATATGAATTATTAATATTTTTTTTACATTCTTGTATGCATTTTAATAGTTTAACAAAATTGTTGTCTAGGGATACTTTTTCTAAAAATAAATGCTATTGTTTCTTCAAATATTTATAAAATATATTGTCAAATACATTAATTTATCTCATAAATAATAAACTTTTAAAAAATCTTGAGAAAGAAAAACACATTAGTATTAGTAAAATTTGAGGTAGTAAATAAGCTTTGAATAAGGAAAGTGTCTGGAAGGATCCACGTTATAAGACACATAACGCCAAAAAGCACTTTGTAGGTGTGGTGATAATTGCACAAATTCCTTCTCTCACGCGCAGATAATAGGAAAAGAGGAACATATCATATTATATTCACGTGCATAATTAAGTACAATATTGTAGAACGCATACTCAAGGTATCAATCCATTTCTCTAACCATTTTGAGCCACCAAAGAAAAAAATATAGGTTTATACGAGTTTTCTTTCTCACAAAATTGAAAAATAAATCAAATTCCTGATTTTTTTTCTATGAATCAAAATTATCTTATAAATAAATTAATTTGAACAAAATGTTCCTTACATAACTTCTTCACAATTTTACTTTTATCCTTTACATAGATTCAATTTAATTTGTAAAGAGCTCAATTTTCTTGTTTTTTCTTAAAATTCTTGTGGAGAAGTTTGTTGAAATATTTTCAAAGTTATGCATTTAGAAAGTTAATATAATATATATATTTTAATATAATTAGTTTAATGAGTATATGTCTTATTGTGGACACTAGTTGTCAAAACGAGTTACTAGGTCTAATTTGGTCTGACCAATCATAGATTGGTTACTTAGTGAGTCAATCCAATCCGACTCATTTATTAATGAGCAAAAAAAATTCAAACACAGCTCGACTAACCACGAATTGGTGGATTAAACGGTTGACTCACTAGTTCACTAATTAGTTCACAAGTGTTTTTTTTTAAATAAAAAAAATTACAATTTTTTGTAATTTGAATTTAAATAATTTCACTCTAAAATGATGTTAAACTCCAAAGACAATTCAAAATAAAAATTAACATACAACTAAAATATAATCCGAAAACAAACTCAAAAAGTGAATAAATAAGTTTATAATATTGATAATTGTTGTGTCACTTATCTATTTATAAGATTAGAGTCTTGAATAGATAAATTTACATCCTTTTCTTTATTCTCATTTACAATACAATAAAAAAATGTTAATTAATAATATTGAAACATAAAAGAATAAATAATTAAATTAAAATAGGTAGGTTGATGAGACAACCCGGTTCACCACAGGTTCAACCCGAGTGAGCCGGATTCTAAGTGAATCGAGTTAAAAATTGACTCGTATAAAAAAAATTTATTTTTTTCAAACTTAATCCGACCCAAACCCTTGATGGGCTAAATTGACACGCGGTTTCTAGTCTATTTTGATAGCATGGAAACTTAGACAAGAGCAATCAAAAGAAATCTTTTTATTTCTAAAAGTGTTTATGTGGAAACGTGGACAAGTGTAGAAAATAGAAATCCTTGTTATTTCTAAAAGTGTTTATGCTCTTTTTTTTTCTTAGCTAGGTATATACATATGGTCATTTCATGATCTTGAGATTTAACATCCTTTTTTATGAATATGTTTTGTAAAGAAAATATAGAATGAGATATTAATTATAGTCAAAAGAAGCTTTTTAATAATAATTGTTTCACTATGGTTGATAGAGTAGTGATTAAAAATAACATATATATTTAGAGAAAGTATATCTCAATAACCATTATTATAATTTTATTATTTGAGAGATTATTTTTAAGATGAATGTCATCATCGTTTAAACATTGGACTTTAAATTGTACTTTTTTTGTGAGAGTTCATCTTTTTAATTTTGAAGTTTTAGTTTTTGAGAGAATTAAGCCAACATAATAAGAAGTGGTTTGTGCATTCACTCTAATAATTAACTTTATTACTAGAACTTAAGGAGAAATTGTCTTTTATATAAGTTTTTCTTAAATAAAATTGAAAATGTATTTTTTACAAATGTTTTATATCCAAACATATAGAATGCCAAAATAAGGATAAAAGAAATATGTTACGCTATATTAATGGTCTTTATTATATATGTTTCAAAATTTTCCTTATATAAATATATAGCAGGAGAAATGTTAGAGGATCCAAGCTTTCCTTATTAGAACTTCCAATCAACATGTGTAAAGCATAATTCAAGGAATTGATGAAAGTTGTTTTGAAAAGAGATTAGTGGAACAACGCTTTTAATCTTGATCTTCACATTGGTATTATCAAAATGAGTTCCAAGAAGTGTCCTTTTTTTAGATTAATCAAGTTTAGCTTTCTAAAATTTGTTTAATTAATGAATTGAAGCTTTTGAACTATATAAGATAATTTAAATGAAAACACTGAATTGGTATACTATCTCACTTGAAATCTAGTTTAACCAAACAAAACAAAGTGTATATAAGTTTCAAAGAGAATTTCAAGTGAAATAACTAAAGAAATCACTTAGAATGACTTTTTTAGTTATTTTCAATTGATTGATTCACGTTTCAACAAGTTGAAATAGAGTGAAATTGATTTGTGATGAATGTTTCAGGATTTTAATAAATTGAAATCACTTTCCAATTGATTGAAATGTTTAAACATTTCCTCAAAAGGATATAAACATTTAAATGGTTAAAATGATGTTAATAAGTTGAAATCATTTGAAATTCGTTACAATCAATTTAAATAGTTTGTAATCAGTTTTAAAACAAAATAGTCAAGAAAAAACATTACTTACTCATATAACCCCTAAGCCCAAGGATAAAAATTTAACCAACACAAATAAAATGAGAGCATAAGAATTTCATCATAAAATCATCAAGGCACATGTTCAAAATGATTGAAAACATCAAATCAACTTTTCAATATAAAAAATTATGAATATATATATATATATATATATATATATATATATATATATATATATATAATGTCTTAAACTAATTTTAGAAACCAAAAGTAATTAGTATAATAACCAATTTATAAACTAAATATTATTGATATCTAAAATAATTTTTATTATGAATAAAAAATTATAATTGATTTATGAATTGGTTACTAACTCTAACATCAGATATTAAAGTTTTGACTACTACAACCTTCAATTTGTTTATTACATCATAATTAAATATGAATATAATAATACAATTAATTGACAAATATAAGCAAACAAACAATGTGTACTTAATTCAATATCTTAAGTTATATTAAGGTAATATTATATAATCTTACATGATCAACATTTTTAAATTTTATATTCGAAGTAAACAGTAATAACAAAAAAAAAAATCTAGATAAGAAATATATGTTTAAAGTGTGAGAGGGTATGGCAAGTAATCTCAACTACCTCGTGGGAGGGGCCATATAGAAAAAATCATAATTAAGAATAAAGATTGCATTTTAATTATAGTTATAACTTTTATCCTATAGGAAGCATCCCAACAAGGAGTTTCTTGTAAAATGAGCAAAATAATGTAATAATGTAGTCATAGAGAGATATAATAATTACTAGAGACATCTATATTAGAAAATAATTAGTATAAAATATTTTGATAATTGACTACAACTTATTTATTAAAACAAGTATTTACTCATGAATACATGGAGTGAAATAAATTTGTTTTCCTCTATCGCAAAGAAATGGATGATATATGTTTGTGTTCTAGCTTTCTTATTAGTTATTGGGTGGCTAAGTTGAGAATCTAGGGATGTATTCACTTCATTTTTGCTCTCACTCAAGCATTTTCAAAATATATACTTGAATTATTTAAATTGTAATAAATTATTTAGGCAACAAAATAAATGCACAAGTGATATGGTTATCTTTGGGCTTCCTGATACAATCTTCAAGGCTTCCTGATTCAATCTCCAAGACATCAACATGTTTATATACCATCAAACCTCATTATTCATGTCAAAAATAATGGCATCCAACAGTAATTCAAGGTTTTTAATGTCATTTGGATCACAAACAAACAATTTACCTTGTGAACAATGGGAATATATCCAACAACATTTTACGTAAAGGGACCATTGTTTACCTTGTGATGTGACAATGCATAGTTACGATATGTTTTCAACCTTTCAAACTTCTTTTTGTATAAAATGTAAAAATATTAGGGTATTTATGCAATCTTTTATACTTCATATCCATCACAAAATGTATCTTAATGATGCCTATTTTATTTATAACTTAATGATGCTGGTTGGTGATACATATTTTGAACATATTTATATATTTATTATGCATTTGAAACATTTTTAATTTTTAAATAGCTTTATTAAATTAGGTTCAATTTGCATATCTTTAGTTTTGATTATAGTTGTATTGAATTGTTCCTTGGATTCATTTGATATCTTTTATGATTTTCAAAAGTTGAGAAAAGTTTATTGTGTTTTTGTATAAGAACTAATGTGGATTTGACTTCCTTAGTTTCCTTAGTTTCAGTTTGAACTTTTATAATTTAACTTATGGACTTAATTAGAGCCCACCTATGTAGATAATTGGAGCTTAATTATATACAGACGAAATAAGCTTTAATTAAATATACTTAAGTAGTTTGGTTAGTGTTTTTAGTTTTCGAATTGGTCTCTTGGTCACATTTTCTCTTACAAAATTCTTTCTTCATCTTTTTCTTTATTTTGTATGTTATGTTTTTCATTAATGAAAAACTAGTTCTTTGAAAGTTTAATTTATGAAATCAAGACTGAATTGAGATGTGTTATAACTAGTGCAAAAAAAACTTTTTAACACATTCAATATGTTTCGGTTTTGAAAAATCAAAACCTAAACAAATGCGATGACATTTTCATAGTTTCAACGAACTTATACATCTCGGTTAAGCGAGAACTAAAGCCTAAATGAGATATTGCCTCAGTTCTTTGAGCAACTGAAGTCTAAAACCCTGTTAAACCCACCTTCCCTATTTGCAAAACAAACTTTTCACTTGACAACTTTTTTGAAAAGAACATACTGTCTTGGTTCTCTAATCACCCGAGGAAAAACACCCTGCAAAATCCCTCTGTAACCTTTGGAAATTCACTAACATACTCTTCGATAGACCTTACAACATCGGTTGTAGGCAAAACCAACACAATAGGTCATATACTCCTTCGGGTTTCTGTGTAACCGAGGCGAAAAACTCTGCAAATTGACACTTATACATTGTCATATTTTGATCGCACTATATTGTCTTAGTTCCACACAGAATCGATGTCATATGTCCTGCCAAGCAGCTGACCTTTTAGGAATTGAACATTTCAAATTCCTTTTGTCAACACATATGGCTTTGGTTCTAACAAAACCGATGCCATATTGTTTTTCTGCCTCGGTTTAACCACAAAACGAGACCTATAATCTAAGCAAAATTTCAAAATTGGCATTTAATATTTTATTTTGAATTTTTTTGAATAGTTTAGGCATCGATTGTTAGTCTAAATGAGGCGATAAATCCCTTATTGCCTCAGTTTTTCACTTAACAGAGGTAATATCGTTTTTCAGGGTTAAAATTTCAAAAAGGTAAAACAGTAACCCACTTCTTCTCCACGAACGCTTTCTCTCTTCTGCGCGAACTTCATTCTCTATTGTGTGCACGACATTCGTTGCCTCCACCATTGTTGTTCATCGCTATCGCATTGCCACTAGGCATTCACGCCATTGTTGTTGTATCCTTCTCAATGCGTTGTCGTTTTTCCTTACTATTCTTTGCCATTTCATCTTCGCGTGGTAAGTTTTCAAACCCTTCTCCATTTTTCGTTTGAGTTTAATAGTGAATGAATATGTGACTGATATAATGGTTATAGCAACTCAGACAAAAAACCTACCATTTTTTATCTCGGTTGGATATACCTTGATTCATTAACCGCTGCGTATAAACTAAAAATAACCGTTGTCATTTCTCTTTGTTGTACTAGTGTATGTTTGTTTAATGAGTTTGTTTTTCATTTATCTTATTTTGATATTTTTACTTTTTGATATTAATTGTTTTAATTTTAGAAATCAAATAAAAATTAATTGAATTTTGATTTCACTATTAAAAAATACATTAGATATGATTTAATTCATATTATTGATTCAATGAGATTTTTCAATTGAATTAATTAATTTATCTTGTTAATTGTTCAAACATTAATCTAAACAAGAAAATTATGATAAGAAAAATTGAGTAAATCTCGAATCTTTAAATTGAATTTGTCATTTCTTGAATATTCTTTCCAATTTATTGCATTTTCAGTTTTTGAATTTCTTTGGTCTAGCACTTACAATTTCATTGCATTTTAGTTATGTTGCATTCTAAACCCAAATCTCCGAATAAATTTGCATATGAAAAATTTTATGCGTTAAATAATATATATATATATATATATATATATATATATATATATATTTATAATAAAGTTAAATATTATTAATTCATAACGATAATGAATACCAATCAGCACAAAAATAAATTTAATCTAAATGAATTATATAAATATGAAAACTTAATTACATTCAAGAGAAGAACATGAACATGAACAAAACAAAAACTACAATGAAACATGAAGAAGATATAAAATGAACAATTTGACGATGTAAAAAAGGAATGAAAAGTGAAATGGAAAAGAAATGCTTATGAGATGATGGGGTTATCATGTCACTTAAAGAAATTCTAAGATAAATCTCTACTGAATCATCACTTCATCCAAGGAACAAGATATTAGAAACTCTTTCAATTCATTTAATATTTCAAATTCATATACAAGAAGAATTATTTATAGCATCATGAATCAAAAATTGAAAAGCTAAATTCATCATAAATGAAATGAAACTTTAAACCTAAAGGCTTAAAATGTTGGCAACAAATTGAACAGACATAAGATAGAAGAACTTAAATGTCAAAATTAAAAAAAATAAAATGAAGTATTTTTTCATTACATGTGTTCCTTATTTTTGGTATTTTCTCCTATTCACTCCATTTGGTCAAGATTTTGGTTAAGAAAAGCACCTCAACAACCCCAGTCTACACGAAAACATGAAACCGTTTACTTTCATGAACGTACGTTCTACTCCAACTTTCTGTTTTCCTTCTACTCGTGGCTCAAATTCATCATTTCAATCAATATTAAAACTCATTAAAACAATATTTATAATTTACAAAATAAATAAATAAATAATATTTGTTGTAGTTAATTTTAATAATACCCGAGTTCTACATTTAACTGAACCTACCATAGAAACTAAAATTAAATTAATCATGTTTTATTTTATTTTTCTTATTATGCTTACATTGTTTTCCAAGATTGTGTAGGAATATAAAATAATATTTTATATATAAATCAGTATCTGATCATAATGATATGTCCAACATAGAAAAATACGGTATTAAGATTTATAAGACCTTATATTATTGTATGTTATCTACACGTATATCAATCTCTTTCTAAACATTTTTTAAGTAGGTATCAGAGTGGTAAGTAGAGTTAAGCCTGATTAAAACAAAGGAGATATATATTAAATTAAGATATTAATGTGGGTCATTATCTTCTACAATAGTCCATGGAAGCCAGTGAGTACAAATATTTGATTTTATTTTCTCATATTATATTTAATTAAATATCTAGAGTTAGAAAGACCTGAACATCCGGAATAACTGATATATAAAAAAAAGTATCACTTATATCTTATTTGAATACAATTATTTGTTAATAAGAAAAATGAGTGGTTTATAAAAAAAATGGGTAGGAAAACAGACAAATAGAAGTAAACGCTAATTGCACTTGCTACGTATCACTAACACATACTGAAGTGGTCAGTGTCAGTGGTCCTGAAAACAAGTATCGTTTTCTTCACTTTTTCCCGCCCACCATAGTTGAACGACTTCGTTTCTATTATTCTATTCTTTTCTTATTTTTTCCCATTTCACTTTATATAAGGTTTTGCTAACTATTGATCTATCGAGTTAATTAACGTATGTATATAATATTTATTTATTTTTAGATTTAGTAGATTTTTTATAGTATTATTATTATATTTTTTTTTCAATATTGTCTCATGAATGTTCTAAATTTGATTTTTTTTAAATAATCTATTAAATCACATTAATTATAAAAGTGTTCCAACAGTGACATATAATATAAATATAATCAACGAATAATATGTTATTTATCAAAGATAACTTATTGAAATAATTTACAATACAAGCACTGAATGTTACCCTCAATGTAGGAACATGTCACTATGAATTTAATAAAAGGAATTATATTGAACTTAAAGAAAAAAGTGGATTTAAATTGAAAACATTAAAAATATTAATTAAGATGAAATTGAAAAAGAAAATCATAATATATAGAAAAATAAAATTATTAAATATTTTAATAAAATATCTATTTCTTTTTTGGAAACCACAAGATTTAATATAAGGTTGAGGATTTTGTTTAGAGATATGGTTGTTTTGATTTTGTATTTGAAGTGTTGTTTCCTTTTCATGTAGAATGTAGGAGTGTTTGTGCATTACATATTTATTTATTTTAATTATTTTCATTTTTCACTCAACACTTAAGAGATTTTATTAATCAAATATATGCATCATAATAAATACATAAAACTTTTAAGGTTATAATGAGTGATAAACTTTTCTAAGTTATCAGTTCTCAATCCATACATAAGATTAAGAACTTTAAAAAAATAGAAAAAAAACACTCTAATAGAGAGCACAATTTAAGTTTATTTGGAAAAGTTTTATAATGTGAAAAATTATACATTTTTTTTCAACCCAAAAGAGCACTATGTAAACAAGATAAAAGATGTATTGATGGTTGTATCTTCATTCTTCAACTTGTTCACTTTCTATAGCTTTATAAAATTGACCATTGCTTTTGTATATAGTAGACTTTGATCATGCAATATCTTCACGTAGAGATCTTGGTCTTTATTTTTCATCTTTTGATCATGCAATATCTTCACGTAGAGATCTTGATCTTTATTTTTCATCTTGATGACAAAGAAAGTTTGTTTTAGGAATATATATGATGATATCTTCTCCAACATTCACGAATAACTTTGTTAAAGGAAATTTTTCTAATAAAATTAGCAAATATAGTAATTTAAGTATAATAAAGTATAATCATATAGAATTATTTATTTCTATAGTTAATATTTAGAAGTGTTGGTTGATTTAAATTAAATTTGTAACACCTCGCAAACCCATGTTGTCACACCAAGAAGATTTTCTAATGGTCCATGAATAGTAATGTCGTCTACTAGTTTGATTACCCACCAAACGAGTCTAATGACGTCCAATTGAGTGTATCGTTTGATCAATTATATTTTATGCTAAAGATAGAGAATTAAGCATACATTTTCAGAAATTCATTCTTATTCATTAAACGTCAAAAGATGTTACAACACATTGTTCACAAATGAATTAAAATGCTATGAGGAATAAATATGTATACAAAATTCTCCTATACTATAGGGTTCCTCACATCACGACTACTGGGAAGCACCCACAACACCTGTTGAACGATCTTCTCGAATGCATATACATGATCATGGTAGGTAGAAATCACACATCCAGAAAGAGAAAGGGTAAGCTAACTTTGGATAAAAACACACATACATAAACATACCAATACACATAAGTTTATTCATACATTAATTCCCACACGCTTATTGGTTGCATCTTACATCATCTCTTTATGAACAACGCCATTCTCATGCAGTAGGCCTACTAATCTCATGCATACTCTATTTGCACAAATAGAGAAGTCTTCCAAAAGACTATAGGTAAGTGAGTCCACCAAGAGTTATGCACCTATCACAAGCACACCATATTGGCCAACATATTTCTCAGGAATTCTTCCCTTGGGCTCTACAAGGCCCTTAGTTGGAAGAAGTCATCCTTTCAACCCCTTGTGACTAGGTTAATCTTGTGAGATGTCAGTTCCAATCTTTTTTAAGTTATAACTACTACCACAAGGACCTCTTATATATCTCACACCATAGCCACTTTTCTTTAGCTCATAGTACGTGTCTACTTAAGTCAGGATAACTCTCTTTGACACTTATTTACTTTGGCCCCTAACCACCACAATAAGAGTCATTCCTCTTTGAATACCCACCAATGCAATCACCATAGCAGACTCAACTTGCCCACACAAGTACCATTTGGACCTCGAGTCTAGTTTTTACTAAAACCTTCTAGCAACCACTGTATATACTCAATTTCCTCAAACCACTCTCTGGGTTTGCCTTAAGATTTTTGCTTAAGCACCTCGCTAGTTTTAGCCCTTTAGTACTAATTAACCCATTTGAGCCTTTATCTTAAGCACATCGGTAATTGTGGCCCCAAATCTAACACTACTTAACCCCAATATCCATTAGATTATGTTGCATATAATGACCAAGTTGTCTACTAGTATAAGGTCTCTTAATATTTCGAGTTGTCTAATAGACAGGATCGTCCAATAGCTCAAGCCAACTAATAGTCCAAAGTCATCCACTAGCTTAGATTATCTAATGGCCCAAGGTCGTCCAATGGGTATCGTGTCTAATTTAACCCATCAGATTAACACTTGTCCATTAGATGTCGCCTATAAGACATGGTTCCTCGTTTGGCCTTACTCACTAGTATCCTTTCAACCAAGCAATTCCAAGCCTCACACTTTATCTTCAAAATTTTGAACTCACCTATCTCACCTCTCTCTGGTATTCCCCTTAAAATCTTTCCTCTTAGGTTTTGACTAAAACCACTCAAAGTTCTCTATTGGAATCCAAGATTTGTAATGCACCATAAGGTGGGAAACACAACCATTCTCATATCATCATATAAAATAGCACTCACAATCTCACACAAACACCACCATGCTCTTAATATAACCATACATTCTCGTCCATGTGTCATCATGTTATCATATATTTTCATGCTTAACCCCAATATCACATGTATTTATATGTTCTTCATTTCATCATCAATCAACATTATAATCACCACATGATAATATCAACACATACAAGGCATGCTAACACATTTATTCATGTCAAGGAACCATTTTCACCAAACAAAACATTTAACATAAACATATAATTGTTGTTATCTTCCCTTATCTTACAACATAGATACTCACAAGCTAACAATACAACTACAAGCACAACACAACCTCTGCTCACTTAAGACCTTCTCGTGCATTGTTACCCAACAAGCACAACTAGCACTGGTGAAAAAAAGACTTATAGAGAAAAGAAAGAACTCAACAAGAACGAGAGAAGATAATGTAAGAGCTATAAGGCTTGCCTCCAATCTTCCCTTGACCTAATATAGTCAAGTATTACCTTTCTAAGGGTACAAAATAGTACCTTTTTAGCATGCTTTGAACCTGTTTCTTAATAAAAAGCAAAACCATAATATATTACTCTCTGAGTCAGCTTTTATCCTAAAGAAGGACAACAAGATATCAAAGTGTCAAGCCATATTCTCCCTCCATATATTTTCTCTACAGCCACGTGTCTTTCCTAGTTTCTATTCTAAACATCGCCCTAACACAGAGCCTTATCGAAAGGGTTCAACGATGAACATAAATCACGATGCATGCAACCTTCTTCATAGCGTCTAACGCATACACAACTTCTTATGCACATACAACACCTAAGGCACAAACATAATTTAATAGTCCACTCGTCTAACAAACACTCATATAACATTGAGGTTTCTAACCACATTAAACTCGTTTAACCAACATAGACATGAACCTCGTCTACTCCTGACTCATTTGTTCTACCTCTAGCTATTCCCAAGGGTCTTACAAATTGATACATTATTCATTAAGATTCATTTTAACTTGGTTCTTAATCCATTTATCATTATGGCTTTAATATTTTTTTCTAACACTACAAATTATATGTTAGATGATATCTAAAGAGATATTAGATGAGGTCCAGTAGTTGGCTAATGTTGGAAAAACAAATCTTTTCTCTTGATGAACTTTGACTGCATATTACACATGTTAGTCAAATAACATCATTGATTTTCATTACCCAATAGTGTTTTGTTATAATCAAAATCACACAATGGTGTTATCAAACCGCTTAATGAGGTTTATTAGATCATCTAATCTTAATGTCTTCTTTTCTTTATTTTCAAAATTAGAATTGGAATTTTTATAATTCTCCTTCCAGATCTTAAGCTCATTGTTTAATATTTGTTTGTGTCTAACATATTTTTTTAATGAGTCATTTGAAGAATCAAAATCTTAGTTTAAAGTTTCAAAATTTCTTAAGAAAATAAGATCAAGACAACCACGATGCTAAAATTAATTTGTCAAACTCATGATCAAATAATCAAATATTGCATGTATTTAAGGATGTAAACATTCATGGAACTTTGATTCTTGTGCTTTTCCGCCAATGTTATTTAGTTTTAATCAAGATATTTTTATTTCACTTTATGTGAGCCTTTGTGGTTGAAAACTTAAACTCTATATTAACAATTTATCTACATAAATTTAACACTTAATTCTTTATTTAGAGTCAATAAATAAACTCAATTTAAGATAATTAAAAATTTAAATGAACCAAAATCAAATCAAGTAATACTAAAAGTTATGTATATAAAACTTCACAAACATATGAATATAAAAATCAAAGAAAGGTAACTCAAACTATTGGCAACCAAAAGTGAATTTAACTAGCACATGATATGCATAAATTAACAACATTTAATCAGTTAAGGTTACCCAGAAAATGATAAGCACATAAAGCAATGTTGATCATGAATTAGTGAATCAATCATCGAAAGAGAAAGTTTGCCACAAAATTTAGAGACCAAAACATAATTATCAATAATAATTTTGTGAAAAAAACAATTAAAGATTGAATTACTAACATATTTTGCATTAGATTTGGAGATTTTTATCTTTCATACACATGATCTCATGTTCGCATTTCAAAACTTGTTCATTGTTTTGGTACCTTTAACATCAGAATGCACACACACACACACACACACACACACTATGTTAATAATGTTTATTATTAAAATAAATTATGCTTGAAATCGTATGATCTAGATACCGAATGATAAATAATGAAACACACACTAGTGACATTTTTCTTCAAAACTGTCACTAGTGACATTTTTCTTCAAAACTGCCACTAGTGGCATTTTTGCAAATATTTACACAACTATAGTCTTTGTTCTTTAAACAACTAAAGCTTATTCTTCTATGTAGGGTTAAATTTCTAGAAAACTTACTTCTCGACCACAACATTGTGTCACTATCTCTATTTTAACTACGAAGCTTGATAAATTCCCAATAGAGTTAGTTTTGATGATAATTTGACATTTATCTTGTTTTGGTTCTATTAAATATTTCTGTTAATCATCCCAACTTTACTTGTTTTGTAGGTTTGATAAAGTCAGAGAATCAAAGAGAAAATATAAAGAAAATAGAGAAATTATGAGCAAAATACAACAAACTAACTTCAGCGCGGCTATAGCATGAAATTTAGGGCTTGAGCCACATGAGAAAACCCACTTTTGAGGGAAACCTCAAGCCTTAATCTGGGCTAAAGTCATGAGAAATCTTTCACCTAGAAGTAATCTCAAGAGGCTCCAATCTAGAAATACAAAGCTTAAGCCATAGAGGAAACCCACCTTGGGAGGAAACCTCACGGTTGAAGCCATGGAAGCCACGGCTAAAGCCACACTATCAAAGTCTATATAAATAAGATTGCAACTTTGTTTTATATAGAGCTTTTTTGAGAACTTTTGAGAGACTCCTTTAGAGAGTTTTAGAGAGAGACTTTAGAGAGCCTTCTCACACACTTCCTCTGCATTTTAAAGAACATCATAAAAGCACTAGGAGATAGAGTTTCTTCCATGTATTAACTTCTTTCCATCCATTGTGAGGAATTAAGTCTCCTAGGTGTTAAAGTGAGATGCAAACCACTTTGAAACTCTCTTGTATTTAGTATTATTTTTATTTAAGAATGTTTGCTTTTGATCACATGTTTATTAATTGATTTATGCTTGTTGTTGGATGAAGTGACCCCTTATCGTATTTCACTGACTTGGGATTAAGTAAAAACTAGTTTCAAGTTGTGGTTCACTCAACTCTCCTATATGCTTTTAGATGCTAGGAATAGATCTAAAGTTTCAATTGGATATAGGGTCATGATCTTAATGCATGTGATCAATTCAAGTAATCATTGGGAAATCATACTAAAGTTTGGTGATCCTAGACTCTAGGTGCCAAGAATGAACCTAGAGTTACATTTAAAGAGAACTCTCAACACTTTCTTATTTGCAGTATCATATTTAACATAAATATGATACAAAAGAGGGACAAAGTGGTAGAGTCAAACTTCAACACGATTTAATCATCTGAAAGTCACATGTTTATAATTCAAACTATTTTCCAACATCTTTTACTTTATTTTCATGAAACAAAAATGTTTTATACATTTCAAGCTAGTTGGAACATTGCATTTTCTACCGAATTCCTGTTGATACGATACTTGTTATACTCTAAACTACCCAATATACTTGTTGGTATATTTGGTTGCTATGCGGGCTCCCTAAGATCTTTTACCATTTTTGAAAGTTACTTCTCCATTGGTGGTCTCCTCTCTATGCAAAAGCTCTTCTCTATTGTGAAACATCTTGTTCTCATCTCCTTTTCTCTTGAAATATCTTGTTCTCTTCTCTTCCCCATTTCCATTCTTGGTTGTCACAAATCACCTTTTATTGTTTCAAGGTTCATTTTTCTCTTTATTGCATTTGTTTTGATCTGTTTGATGTTTATTCGCAACGAGAAGACACATAGTGACGTGTTTTGGTCCTCGTCACAAGTTCATCAAGTATCTTACATTTATTTTGGTCTGTTTAATGTTTAATTTTTTTTACGTCACATATAGACTCCAATTCTTCCAAAATCAAAACTTATATTTAAAGAATATGTTTCGGTTAAGAATTGAAGTCTAAAGTCTTCATGTTTTACTTCATCTTAATATGCTTTGGTTATAAAATAAAAATAATCCTTAAAATAACCAATACCAAATCTATTTTAGTACTAGATATTGACCATTAATAATTTGTGACCTCTTATATTTTTGAATTTTTCTTCAATTTTTTTCATCATTTGAATATTTCCTTACATCAAAGAATCCATTTTCTATATTTTGCCATTTTAATTCACTTTAACTTCCAGAGTTTCACAAGTAATATCTTGTTGTTTATGTAATATTATCTTAGAATCCTTGATAACTATTCATGTTCATTGTATTCTTCTTTAATACATGTCGTTTTATAAAAGTTCAACTCGATCTCACAATTATAAGTCTTAAATATTCTCATAAAGCCAAATTTAACCACTGAACATTTAAAAAATTGATATGCCTACAATAATACCTCTTATACTCACATAAAGGATACATATACAATAATGAATACATAATAAAATATAAATATTATATACTTTAAAATCTTTACCGATTTGTAATATTTTAATATATATTTTTTTTGTGAAAATTGTGTCTAATTCGTGTATTTTATCAAGATGCCAAATGTGAATTGTACATTAATGTAGAATGATATCTTACTAGCCGACACCATCTGCGGTCAAATATACACTTTGTCTTACAAAACAATTTGAAGAAAGTCTACATAAATTCCTCCAATATAGATGTGTCAGTTAACTAAGCAGGGTTATCGTGTTTCACACAAAGGTGAATACAACATGTAAAAGTCATCATTTTATTATGGACAAAATCTCTACTCTTATAGTCAAAGTATTCACACAACATTATGTAAATTGTATAATAATTAAAAATTATATAAATAATACTACTTTTCGTTAAAATAGGTATAAAGTGGATTTTATAAAGTTTAAACTACACACAATTAAACCTAATTAAAATGCTTAAATAAATTAAGAAAAAAGTATTATTTTAGCTAATAATTTTTAAGTTTTTTATAAAATTATTGTTAAATATGTTTTTAATCTTTAAATTTTTACGTTAAATTAAAATTCGTTTTTGTCTAAAACTTTAATAATTTTGGTCTTAAACTTTAAAAATGAATGAATATATAATTATTTTAATTCAATTAAGTTAAATTTTTTTAGCGTTTTATGATAATATTTAAATTTTTTACCTATTTGTTATATTTTCACTTTAGTTTTAGCTGCAGATCATGTTTGACACGTTAAACAAATTTAATGTCATTAGATTAAAAAAACTATATTTATTTATTTTTAAAATTATAAGACCAAAATATATCAAAATTGTAAATATAAACAAATTTCAATTTCACGTCAAAATGGAAAGACTAAAGATATATTTAACTTTTTAAATTATTATAAATAATTTATCTGATTAATTATGTGTATCAAATATCTATCTATATATATATATATATATATATATATATATATATATATATATATATATATATATATATATATATATGCACTATACGTAATAAGTGTATATAAAATACGTCATCAAAAGAGATAAATTTGTTTTTTAAACCATTTTAATAAAGTAAGTCGTTTTATAAATGTTTTGATAAGAAACATTAACAGTCCAGCTGCAAAAATGCATGCAATTAATTTGAAATATATTGAATAAAATTTAATACTTTGTTACGGAAGGTACAATCTATCAACTGTCATCGATTACTTTGAAAGATTGGAAGGATATGTTTCTTCTTTCTACAGAGAAAGGACGTATCACCCAAACAATAACTACTATTAGGTACCTGCATGCATGCATGAACCAACTTTTTTGTGCCAATAACTATATATCACATAATTTGCATTTGATCTTAGCCTAATATATATGTTCTGAGAAGGTTCATATATGAACACAAAATGTTCTACTTTCATATTAGTCAAATGCCATCATTGTGACTCTGTCCCCATTGTTTAATGTATACCTTACTCATAAATCTAAATTAGTCAATGGTTCAGTTGGTTTATCATATATTAAATTATTCACATAATTAAGATACTGTTATAGCATAAATTATGTTGATGTGAACCCATGCATTGTCCCTAAAGCAGATTGTATAATCAAAAACATTTAGAGATCCGAAACTTTGCAATAAATGAATGTTGTTAGGATAATAGTACATTTTTTTTTTAATTTCTATAAAAAATTATGCTTTTAATATCTAGAAGGTTTGTCATTTAATAAGGTAAATTCGTGCACTATTGACAAAAAAGAGAGAGAGAGAGAAAAAACCCAGCTAGTTTTGCATTAAGCAAATAATCTTTGTGGGGAAAAATTACTATTACAGTAGAAAGAAATGGCCTTGGTTGTTTTTGGTTATAGGTCTCGGTTGAGAAACTGAGGCATATCCGGACGAGGTAAAAAGTCTTCCTCTTATGCCTCGGTTGTAAACCGAGTTAGTATCTTGTCTTATACTGTCTCAGTTGAAACATGAACCGAGACAGTAAAGTGGTTTTTATTTTTTTCTTCTGCCACACCTTGTGGAGCATGGGGAAGTAAAAGTGTGTCCAGAGAGTGTGGTTACAAAAGCTTTGAAGACAACAAACAATTCATCTCTGAGAAACTCTTGGCTCAACTTGGCAGCAATATCTCAACCCAATTTCCTGCTGGCAACAATAACTTGGCAAATGCAGCAATAACTTGGCAAACAATTTCCTCAATATTTCAACCCAATATCCGTGGTGCCTTCTCTCGCCCCTTCTCATCACTCCAGCATGCATTCCATAGGCAAAATCTACAAAAATAAAATTGAATGATGAGTTTTGAAACTGAAGGCAGAGAACCCAAAAATGCAGAAGCCCTCGCTGCCAAAAACGAAACCCTTGCTGCCAACGAAACCCTCGTCGCACCGCCGCCGCCGCACCATCAGCTCGCCCTTGTCGGTCCATCGTCGCGCCTTTGGTTTTCCATCACCTCGCCCTTCGGTCCATCCCCTACGAAGGCAAGATCCATCGTCAGCCGCCAGCCGCCACCAACGAAGCCTGAGTCGCGCCTCCCACAGTGTCGCCAAGCCCCAAATCGAAACCCTAAATCGAATCGCTAACGGAGACAAAGTCACGCCGCGGACAGGGACCGTCACGCCACGGACAACCTCCCACCTCCACGAACAGGGACCGTCACGCCGCGGAGACAAAGTCGCAGCGGCGGCCCCTACCTACGATAAATCGTGTCTGAACCTGAAAAGAAACAAGGGAAGAAGAGATCTTGCCGCCACCTTGCTCCGACCTCGCTGCGACCTCATCATGCCTCGCCGCCACCTCGCCGCACTCGCCGCCAACGTTAAGTTGCTTATGGATTTCGCATGGATGGATAAGCAAGGGGAAAGTGAATTTGGATGCGTGCTCTGGATGTTGCAAGTGACGGGAGTAGTAGAGGATAGCCCTTTTTGCATTTCGAAAGGTTTATGCCTCGGGTTAGAGGACCGAGGTATTTGGAACGTTTATGCCTCGGTTGGGTTAGAGGGCTGAGGTAGTAAAAAATTAACCAGTTTTAAGTGGGACGTGGCAGAACATCAAGTCTCGATTTTATTTTTAACCAAGTTAATTTGGTTTTTATGCTTCGATTTTTTTACAATCGAGGCATATAAGTTCGTCGAAATTGCGAAAATGCCACCGCCTTTACATATGTTTCGGTTTTTATATGCTTCGGTTTTCTAAAAACCGAGACGTATGACCCATATTCTTATCCCTATTTTATACTAGTGAATATTGATATTGTAATACATATTGTAACATATGATTCATGCCTGATTTAATGTTAACTAATAAATAGTTTATATTACTAATTTTGTTTCATATGTTCCGTCTTTAAAGAAATCAAATCCTATTTTGTAAAAGATACATATTTGATGAGTAAATCAAAATGAAATGAAATATTTAGAATTATAAATAAATAAATATATATATATATATATATATATATATTACAATTTTAGTTTGATAAATAAGTATTACGCAAATATTGATATAGATTTAATAAAAATATTTATATTAAATTAAAAATTTAGTCATAATTAATTTATACCAATATTATATGTAAAAATCATTTTAAATTTTTAATTAGAGTACTTCATAATTTTTCTTTAGCGAGATAGAAATCTTTGGCAATTTTTTTTTATTTCTTTTAGTTTTTCCTTTTTATTTTATTTTTAAATTGGATTTTTTTACATAATGGCTTAGTAATTTTAAATATAAGCTATAATTTGAAAATTAATTATTTATTACTAATTTGAATTATATATAATAAATATTTATATTGAATAGCCCTATTTATAATCATAATTTAAATATGAATTTAAAAATATTATGAAGTTTAATTTAAATTAAAAGATATGAAAAATAAGTCAAGCTATATTAAAACCCATCAAATACGGGTTTTTAAAACCCTGGATGATCAAAATTAATTTGAAGGAAAATGACAATAATGAGATAAGACAGGTTTGAAACACTGTGCTTGTGAATTTTGACAAACCTAATGTCGACAATTAATAGGTAAGACATTTGGAAGATAATGTACAAAATCATAGACAAAGAAATATGGATTTAGTAAATGCAGGTCTAACTACGTGACTATATTATACTATCTATGTGTTTGACACAAAGTTTGGTATTTGTCTCAATCACCACTTTTTCTGCTTCTAAATTTTGTATTAGATTATTTAAGTTTTTCATCTAAATATATTAATTTAACTATTTAATCACATATCTAATTAACTAATATTATAGAAAGTACATTTCATATATACTAACTTGTATGATAAATAAATGTGAAATGTAAAAGTTAATTTATAAGAAATGGTTATTTTTTAATATACAAAACATGCTTTAAATTTACGAAATTATAACGTTATTGGTATTTTTTTAAAAGAAAATAAATTAAAATTGAAGGTATAAGTAAAAATGTTGAAAATTATAAATTGAAAAGGAAGAGATGCTAATATTTTCTTTTCAAAATATTCCTGTGAAAGAATTTGTTAAAATAACAACCAAAAATATTCTTTTTTTTATTTTATAATTATTCTGATTTATGTAACTAGTTTACGTGACCCACACTTCTAAAAATATATTCAAATCTAGGTGCTGAAAATGGAAATAAAAATTTAAATCATATTGAATAAAATACACTTAATGAAATTAGATTAATCTATTGTTTTATAACTTTTTATAATTATATATTAATATGAAAAAAATTACATTTATAATATATATATATATATATATATATATATATATATATATATATATATATATATATATATATATATATAAAGTCATATTCAATGAAAAAAATCAATTTTTAAAAAATGTAAATTTGATTATAGTATATTATAATATTTGTTGTTGGGTTTTCATATTTAGAAAAAAAAATTAATCATTAAGAGATGATTAGTTTGTAAAATTCATTTTAAGTATTATGTAAAAATGTAAAAATGGTTTAACAAAATAATTTAGGCAATAATATGTTAAAGATATTTTAACATAATAATTATTAGTGATAGATTTGTTAGTATATAACTCAATTATATAGAATTATTTTAATTAAACACTTCTTTTTGTAATTGTGTTTTTAATGAAAATGGTACTATTTATCTAACACTTTATTTTTAAATTGAAAACATACTTTCCATCATTCACCACACGCATGCATGTCGGCATGTGTGTGATCAAATGTCAAATATATTAAAATAGTACTTTAATATCTTTTCATCAAAATTAAGTTTTCCCAACAATTGAATCAGGCATATTAAATTATCATCGTGATTATTCATAAAAATTTAAATAATAAGGGTTAGCTTCACTAAAAAAAATCTTAAAAAGTATTTGTCAGATCTCGGAAAAACGCACCCAAACTCCTGTCAGAGTCAATTAAAATGCACCCAAAACCCTTTGCGCGGATGTCAGGTGTCAAGCGAAGAGGATCCGAAAATCAGTTAGTGGAAAACAGGTGTCGACAGAAGGGGGACGTTCGTTTTGACGTGTGATGCAAAACTTGGATTTTCAGAAAATCTACTCCACTTTCTGCATGCACCCTTTTTTCAGATTTCTGAAGGATTCCATTCTCTCCTCCTTCTCTCTACGTCTTCTTTATCTTCTCTCTGAGAAAACACTCACTTTCTCTCCTCCGATCACTATTCCGGCACCGTAGGATCACTTCCGGCGTCCCAAGCTTTAGTTTGATCCGATTGGTTTCAAATTCTGAACGGGTAAGTTTTTCTTGTCTTAACCGTTCGTTCTTGTAAACATGCAAACCAAGTTCTGGTTGCATGAGCCCTTAGTTTCATTCTGAACGAGTTTGGTCTATTGTTTTACTTTGGATCGAAGAGTCGTTGAGCGTTGAGGGTAGAAAGGATCGTAGTTCAGCGAACCGAGTCCCAGTCTGAGGGACGTACGTTCACGCTCTGAGGTAAGGGAAGCTTATTTAATTTAATTTGTACGCTGTTGAAATGTTTGAACGTTCGTTTAGTTGATTGAATGATTTTAATGCATGATGACTGATGTGATTGGATTGAATGAACGTTCGTTGAGTTACTAAATTAAAGTGAAGTATGATTATTGTGATATTTGACTATATGATATATGATGGTTGCCATGTCTGATGTATGAAAAATATGAAACTTATATGGTATGGATTGAATGAAGTATGAAAGTTGATTATGATATAAATGTATAAAGTTATGAAACTATATGTTAAGAAATGAGTTTGAAAATAAATGGGTCTGGTATGAAATTTCTCATATAAAAGTGTACGTTTGTTACTGAACGGTCATTGACCGTTCGGTTTTCCTGGTGAACCTAGTTGAAACGGGATTCTTTCATTTGGAGAGAATCCTAGTTGAGGACGAGCGTCCTCGGGTGGTAATACTATGCTTGAGCGTTCGGCCAAGCACAGTTGTATCTGGGTATCCTATGATAAACTAAATTTATATATATATATATATATATATATATATATATATATATATATATATATATATATATATATATATATATATATATATATATATATATATATATATATATATATATAATGGTATATTTCCGTTGTTCGTAAACACTACTTCGATAGTATCTTATTATATTTATCAAGCCTTTTATTATAAGTTTAGTAGTGCTCGGTCTTACACCTAGCGCTCGTACTGAGTAGTGATCGGTCTTACACCAAGCGCTCGTACTGAGTAGTGCTCGGTCTTACACCAAGCGCTCGTACTCGTTTCTTGTATAATCTATCTTGATGAAAATAGTGTTCGTCTAACTTCGATAGAATTTTCTTCTCTACCGTGCTCGGTCATTTACTGACATTCGGATTTCTTGATGTAAAATCAAATAAGTTAAATATCCATAAGTGTTCGGTTTCTTCATGAGAATTCTTCTAAGTATTATTATTGGAATATCTTGAAGTGTCGGTATCGATTGGTTCCAGCATAGAGTCGTAGCCTTTGGCAAGGTCTTTTCAGCGTTCGGTCAGAGTTATCAAGAGTCAGTTCCTATAATTGATTCACTTTGTAATGAACGTTCGGTTCATTCGTTCCTTGCTATATCTATTACACTCGGTTTCTCTCTCAAACCGACAGTAAACCTCTCGGTCTTACTCTATTCTGGAACTGGAGACCTCTTTATCTCGTTCCAAGCGTTCGTCCTTGTTCTGAGTGAGGATAGAACGCTCGGTATTTGGTGTCTTTATAAACCTTTGAACAAAGATGGATTTGAGAAAAATGATAATGAAAGATGGAATTGAGAATGATTATGAATGAAATAAGAAGAGAATGTGATATGAATGAAATGATGTGAAGTTGAACGAGCGTTCCAGGGAGGAACGACTCATGGATGAATGTTGGAATTTGTAAAGTATGACTGTGGGAAGCTAATGTTGGCTGTTCATCCTGATGTTTCGTGGATACTCGTCCTCACGTAGAGGAGGGTAGATCATGTGTTGAAACGGCAGGAGGTCCCGTCCTTAGGGGTACTTTGGATGAATAGGACTAACCTCGTGTGGCAGCTGATGAGAGTATTCCAGTTACTACATCACCCGGGTGCACGAACGCCTTTAGCTACGCAGATTTCATACAGTCCGGACAATCAGTCTAGTGATAGGCTTTGTATGATACGTACGTTGAAATTTATTTGGTGTTGGATTATTTGAAATGTATGTTTATGCATGAATTAAATTACATAAGCTTACCCTGCGTTTCCTGTCGGTCTGGTTTTGTACGTCCGTCCTTGTCATTGCAATGATCATCCGTGTGGATGTGAGCAGAAGGAGACGAGCGGCTGGAAGAGGCGCTGGAAGAAGAAAATTTGGAAGATGTTGAAGCAAAGATAGAACAGTAGAACGTTCGGTCCTTTGTCTAGTTAATGAGGTGGTCGTTCGATCACCTTCCCTTTCGTTAAGAATGACCGTTCGGTATTTTTCTTTTGTAAACCGTTCGGTCAGGTTTACTTATCTTGTACGGCTTAAATTTGTAATCCTTTTTGTAAGGTCGTTCGGCCATGAGCATACGCTCGACTCTAGTGTAAGACTGATTCTGGATTATTATTATTGTGATTATTCTAATATATAGTTTATTACTGTATTTTTGGGATGTTACAGTATTAAAATAGAGTAATTATTTATTTCGATTTCAAAAAACATATTGAGGATTGAAACAAAATACAATGAAATTTAATCTAAATTATTATTTTTTAATTAAACTCATTATATTATATATTGCTATATATAATCCAAAGGAAAATCACTATTTTAAATTGGCTCTACTTTTTCTTTAAAATGCGTCTTAATAAATTAAAATTCAGGAGATGATATTTATAAATTATCTCAACTTTTAGATTAAATAATATAAGGGTTAGCTTCACTAAAAAAGTCTTAAAAAGTAATAAAATAGTGTAATTATTTATTTCTATTTCAAAAAACATATTGAGGATTGAAACAAAATATAATGAAATTTAATCTAAATTATTTTTTAAATTACATTCATTATATTATATTGGTATATATAATCCATAGGCCAATCACTGTTTTAACTGGCTCTACTTTTGCTTTAAAAATGTGTCTTAATAAATTAAAATTCAGGAGATAATATTTATAAATTATATCAACTTTTAGATTATATAAAACTGTTAGAGAACGGAGTATCTATAAACTTAGTTTATTGTATTAATTATATAAAAATTAAAATTCATAGTAACAATATCTCACTCTCTCTTCACACACGCATGTTTCATGTGGCACACGATCACTCAGGATTTACTTTATAGTCAAATTTGTGCTGTGTTTTGAGGTTTGTAACATTTTTGTTTTGCTACCTTAATTAGCTTCCACCTTCTTCATTCCTCACAAGTCAAATAACAGCTACCACTTGCCATGTGAAACTTATTTCAATGATCTTGTCTCCTTCTTTATTCCAATTATTTATTCTTGAGTGTTGCTTTTCAAGTTCAATGCTATTTCATCTCTTCACAAGAAAAAAAAAGAGAGTAGGTTACACACTCACTACTTTTCAATTATTCATTTATAGCGATACAACAAAATGATAAAATATAATTGAATGACATATGATTAGAGGAAACAGTGAATCGTTTTAATTTAATGTAAGTCAAGAATAAATGGTAAAAAAATTTGTTTATATATGTATTACATGTCTATGAATACATGTATTCCTTTTGTGTCTAGATATACTTAACTTTTTTTTATGATATAATAAGAATATATCATGATGGCATGACCAATTATATATCGACCAAGATAACTTTTATGACAAACAATGACTTTAATTAAATACTAATTTAGGTAATTAGCCATATGAACTAGAGTCATTTAAGTTAAAAACCCATAAATAATAATATAAAAATATAATAGTTTAAGAGATAACTATTTTACGTTTATTAATTACCATATTTAATACCTTCTGATGCACTTGACTAACTTGAAAGTCACATTATCTTTTACAAACACAATCTTTGTTCGATTAAGAGAGGATAAGTATCTTGAAGTTGGAGGCTTGAAGCATTTGAACACCTTTTTGGAGTCTTTGTAGAATATAATGGTCACTGAAAATGTGATCCGTGTAACCATTATTCAGGAGGTAGATAATGAATAATTTCATATTTTGTAATCATACCTGTAATATCTCATATTTCAAGATGTCATGAGTGATTGTGATAAAATTTTGAAATATTTGAAACTTTACTCATGTGAAATAGAGGGGTATGAACTACATAATGAAATAGAGGGGTATGAACTACATGTAGTTCCATGGTGTTGTTAACTGAGAGGGCTGATTTTTTAAGATACTAGTGCAATTAAGGTATACCGCCTCGGTCATTTTTACTTATAGACACTGGTTCTACGACCGGTGCATATTCAAACGAGGTAAAAAGAATGGATTTTTTGACTCGGTTCTGAACCGAATCAAAAGGATTCAGATTCTGACTCGGTTCACAAACAACCGAGGCAGTAAAGTTTTTTAATTTTTTTATTTTCAACCGAGATCAGTGTTGTTATGTTTGTTTATTCTCTTTGTGGTTAAACTTCTTTCTCTTTTCTGCAATTTTCTTCATCCATGTCTTTGGACAAAATTACTTTGACAAACAAACTCAGATGTCTAAGAAGGGGGAACAGGAAGCAGAGAGAGCAGACGAGAGATCCAAACCAAAATCAGAGATCCAAACCAAAAACAAAAATCAGAGATCCATTTTGCTATCCACCTGCAAAGAAACAGAACCAAAAAGCAAAAATCAAAAACCAAAAAACGCAGAAAAGGGTTTCCGCCATTACAGCCGCCGTCCCGGGCTGTCTCGCCGCACCGTCGCGGGCTCTCGCCGCGCCGTCGGAGCTCTCTCGCCTCGCTGCGCCGTCGAGATCTCTCTCGCCGCACCGTCTCGTCTCGTCTCGTCACCACCTCGTCTCGTCAGATCTCGTCTCGCCTCGCCGCACCGTCGCCGCACCGTCCTGGGGATGTAGAGGGAGAAGTCATCTGGTGAGAGAATGATGGAGTTGAGGGAGAGGGGACTGGAGAATGGGAGGGGTTGCAGGAGAGGATAGAGGGGATGAGGGAAAGTGAAACGTGAAATGGGAAATGGGAAATGAAACATTTAGAGTAGAAGTAAGAATAATGGAAGAGTTTGAATGGAAAGCCTGGCTCACTGAAAAGGTGCAACACGTTACGCCTCGGTTCTGTTATTAACCGAGGCCGTAGCTCTTTCTGTCAAATGGAAACCCTGCTTTACTGGAAAACGTGCAGGTTCTTGTGCCTCGGTCCTGCATCAACCGAAGCAATATAAGATCCTTATGCCTCGGTTCTTAATCAACCGGTGTCGTAAACGTTTTATGCTTCGGTTCTTTGTATACCCGAAACATATAACTTCATCTTAATTTCCAAACTGCCACTGCGTCTTTAAATGCTTCGGTTTTTACAAAACCGCGGCATATATCACGAGTTAAAAATGTGTTTTTTTACTAGTGAGAACAAAGAAAAGTACAAGTTTGTGCAATCTTATTCATTAATAAAAAGGAACCAAGTTTATAGGTGTAGCTCTACAACTTATGAAAAATCAGCAACTACCTGAACCAATAGCATGAAAACAAAAACCCTCAATGTACGTAACGAAAACCATTTATTTAAAACAAAAACTGCAAAGAATAATTGATTAATCTAGAAACACTAAACTATATGCTTATCGTTAGAATAAATTTAAATGTGATGTTGTTTATTTGTTTAGGAGTTTTGCCTCTCTAACCTCATCTTCACAAAGAATATATATATATATATATATATATATATATATATATATATATATATATATATATATATATATATATATATATATATATATATATATATATATATATATATATATATATATATATATATATATATATATATATATATATATATATATATATATATATATATATATATATATATGGAACATCTTTAATCCTTGTTTGTCTTAGGGTAAGTTTCGTTTCATCCTGGAGCAAACTAGTGCTTTCATTTGTGAAATTTAATACCAGGAATAGTTATGTGAGCTTATGAATAGATAAGCAAGTAAATGAGTAGATGTTAGGGATGTAGGTTTAGTTGTGTCTTTTCTAATTAAAGTAACGTGAATTATACATAAAAACTTAAATCTAATTTGATTTTTATTCAATCTAAAATTCACACTAAACTAAATTAAAATACGTCACTTTAGATTCAATTTTTTTATTGAACATCTACGTAATGATTACAAAACATTCTTTTATAAAAAATAATTATTGAATTTATATCAAGAAGAAAAATATAATAATGTATTGAATATATTAATATAAAAAATAAATATAATAATAAAAAATATCTAAAATATATATGTCGATCTAAAAGAGTGTTTATTTTTTGTATATATTGAAAGACGTTGATCCTCTATTTAGTGAGTGAATAATGTGATATTTACACAATCTTGTTTGTTTATATAGGTGTGATTTTATTCAAAAGATATTTGATTTTAGTCAAAAGTAGTTATTGTCCAAAAAAATACTTTGCTTAATTAAGAGTGATTGTATTATTAGAAAGTGAATTTAAAGCTTAACTCAACTTCATAAAACAAGCTTGTAAGGTGAGGTTTGCACCCCACTTATATATTATAATTTGGTCTTATTTCTAGTCGATGTGAGACTTCCAACACCTTCCTTACTAGGATAGGCTCTAACCATGACTCTGATACCATATTAGAAAGTGGATTTAAGCTTAACTCAACCCCACAAAACTGGCTTGTAAGGTAATGTTTGCACCTCACTTATATATTATAATTTGACCTTATTTCTAGTTGATGTGGGACTTTCAACATGTATTTCAAAAAATATCCAATTTATTAGTAAGAGTTGTTGAGTTGCATATAATAGTTAGGTTAGTTTTAAGAATGCTTTAGTTCCAAACAATATTTGTGTTGTATCTTGTAGTGATAGTTTGTGTGACACCCGGGCACGGAGACGAGGGCGGGGAGTGACGCCGGTGCAAGAAGCATGGTGCAGGGGGCACAGACAAGGAGCGGCTCCTGGCAGCTTCGGGTGGAAGGGGTACATGGACGAATCGAACATACACCGGAATGAGAGGGATCTGGAGGCTGTATAGGTATGGGACTATACGGTTGAAGGATAGCTTAAAGGAATTGATTTGGCTACTCATATCACCAAAATGCATTTACTTTTCGGTAGCCTAACTCATAAGAACTCCATGGTTAAGCGTGCTTAGCCTGGAGTAATTCTGGGATGGGTGACCTTCCGGGAAGTTTTCCTGGAAAGTGTGCGAGTGAGGACAAAGCACACTGGAAAGCCTGGTGGTGATCTGTGGGGGCAGTCAACGGTCCCTGTGAGTTGCCGGGACGTTACAGATGGTATCAGAGCCTAGCCTCTCCCAGTACGGTGTGGTTCGAGGACGAACCAGACGGAAGCTGGTGGGCATGTGACACCCGGGCACGGAGACGAGGGCGGGGAGTGACGCCGGTGCAAGAAGCATGGTGCAGGGGGCACAGACAAGGAGCGGCTCCTGGCAGCTTCGGGTGGAAGGGGTACATGGACGAATCGAACATACACCGGAATGAGAGGGATCTGGAGGCTGTATAGGTATGGGACTATACGGTTGAAGGATAGCTTAAAGGAATTGATTTGGCTACTCATATCACCAAAATGCATTTACTTTTCGGTAGCCTAACTCATAAGAACTCCATGGTTAAACGTGCTTAGCCTGGAGTAATTTTGGGATGGGTGACCTTCCGGGAAGTTTTCCTGGAAAGTGTGCGAGTGAGGACAAAGCACACTGGAAAGCCTGGTGGTGATCTGTGGGGGCAGTCAACGGTCCCTGTGAGTTGCCGGGACGTTACAGTAGTATGTTTTATTAGAAGAACTAGTATAAAATTCTTAGTATAAATATTTTTTTCCCTTTATCTCTAGTTCATTGCTTTATTTAACATTGCATTAATAAAAGAAGGATAGTTTTACAAACCAAGTTTTTGAAAAACTTTTGATAGATCATTTGTCAAGTAAAGTTGTTTGATTGTATCACTAGATATCATGCAAAATTTTAAATATCCAATTCAAATTTTCCTTATTATGTATTTGACATACTCATATATGTTTGCTTTATGTTATTATGTATTTGACATACTCATATATGTTTGCTTATTTACCATTAGAGTTAGAGTTTCTTGATGAGTTTGAAACATTGTCTTCACTTGTCACATGTATTTTTCTTTATTAGCTTCTAGAAACTTTTATCTTTCACTTGCATTATATTAAACAAAGGACAAATAACTTTAATATGACTAGTCTTACTACACTCAAAGCATGTATGTTCTGATGTAGGTGGTTGGTTTGACTTCTTGTTCCACTCCTTCTAATGTTGTACTTTATATTTGTTCTTGTTTCCAAAATCCTTGAGAATTTCTTGATCATCAAAGATTCTCACCATCTAAATTTTGCTCTTATTCTTCTCTTATTTCATGTTTGATTGCGTTAGTCTTAAAAGCAACTCTTTTCTTCTTCTAACTTTCTTCTTCTTTCAACTTGCATAGTTTAAGCTTATGCTTTCTTAGATTTTCAAATAGTGTTTCCATATTCATGGATGTAAGGTCTTTGGATTTTGAGATGGTTATCGTCACCTTAGGAATCTTGATGTTTAGCTCCTTAAAAGTTTTTTTTAAGGGTAATAAGACTATTCAATATGTGAGTAGTGCTGTAAAAAACAATCACCCAATCCAACTCGACTCAACCCACCACGAGTTAGTTACTTAGTGAGCCAACCAAACTTGGCTCACTTATAAGCAAGCCGAAAAAATTCGAACCCAACTCGACTCACCACGAGTTGGTGACATAAACGAGTTGACTCACTAACTCACTTAATTACAAGTCTTTTTCCAATTCAAAAGAAATAACAATTTTTTTCTAATTCAAATATAAATAAAGTGGAAGGGTCTTAAATTAGAAGTTTTCTCCCTAAAGCATCCTAAACTTCTCATTTTATTGTACAATATTTTTCTTTTGGCTCTTTTGACATCCTTTATGCTTTCATGTGTTACTTCTAACATATCACATATCTCCTTTGTAGTTTGACATTATTACCACACTCTCTTATTTGTAGTTTATGCTTTTGTGATATGATATTCCTAGCTCTTACATTATTGCCACACTCTCTTATTTTTATCCATACTCCATGTAAAGAACTCTTGTTTAGAATATTTGTTTTTTATACTTTGAATTAGAATATAAGGAACCATTAATAACAGCATCTCACACTTCCTTATCAATTGATTAAATGAGAATTTTCTAAATGGAAAAGTTTTCTCTATAAACAAGGTGGTTTGTTAATTGAAGTTCCCTCAACAAAGACTTGGTTATGACTAATCATTTTCATAACTTTAAACTCTTTAATAACTATCAAATTCATCTCTCATGCCAAATGCTAGAAATATAGATTGCTGTTTAACCAAGAGAAGGGTGAATGGCAGTTTTTAAAACTCTTTCAATTAACAAATTCAAAGAAAAAAAATTCCTAGATTCACTTGAATGGGATATGGGAATCTTGAAACATGAATAAATAGATGTAAAGAAAATATCAAAAGAGAGGATTACACAAAGATTTTTATACTGCTTTGAATTAACCTAACTCTTCATCCAATTACAATCCACTCAACGTTAGAGAGACTTCTTTCACTATCTTGCTATGTTTAAATTACAAGCACATTTCACATGCAACACATGTGATCACACTAAAGATAATGAACCTTTCTTTCTCTTAAGAAACTTTTAAGATAAAAACTATAAGATGCAAAAGTTTGTAACACAAGGCTTTCAAAAACATATTACAATATAATGAAAGAAATACCCCCTAAAGTGATGAATCATATCAATGTAGAGCAATGAATTGATATGCAAAACATTTTACCATACAATTTTTCATATTTATCTTCTACCTAGAAAGTGTTTTGAAAAAGGATAATTTATTATTGAAAAGATTCTTGAATGTTAGAAAGAGAGAGCATTTTCTTTAAAAAGAATGATATTGTCCAATATTTCTCTTATAAGCTTATTTATAAATAAATCAAAGTCATTCTATCAATTGACACATACCATATAACAACCTATAAGCTTCTCACCTCACAAAAAAGGATGCCTCATCATTACAACCTCTTCATCGTCGTGCTTCTTAAGGCTTGAGGACTATATACCTATAAGGCTACATAGCCAAAAAAAATGCAAATTTTCTTTACAAAATAAGACAAGAATCGAGTACTGACGTCGTGATTGGCAAGCCAAGGATAAAAGATCAACTACTAATACTTAACACCACAATTCTTTTTGCAAGTCTTCAACATGTATCGTGTTAAAGCCTAAGGAACTAATGTACTCTGTATGACCAATTTACTTTCAGACTCGGCAAAAGCTGTCTTTGACTGAGTACATGTCGGCCTACTAAGTTAACATGTATCTGATGCCTACCTATTTGACTAGAATGACATTGCGCTAATTGTATTATCCACAATCAACTATGATAATTCGAGATTAACAAGTAATAGGGCCATGTGACTTAGCCTAAACCCAATTAGATAATAATCTATGAACAATAGTATAAATAGCACATTCTACGAGATACTTTAATTACGTTTATTAATCACCAGATATATTGTTAACTAACAAATTTTGATGTCAGAATTTTTTTAAAATATTTGAAGTGTTCGAAATACTTTTGAAATGTTTTAAAGATATATTTAACATATTATAACATGTCTTTAAAATTTTGGATTCCTAATAATGATCTTATAAGCGTTTCATTGCTTTCAATTGCTCACAACATGAGTCAAAGCTTTACACAGTTGACACGTAAAATTTTACCTGCCACTTTTCTTCGTTTTTATTATTGTTACCAAGAAGATCCTTTTATCTAAACAAATATATAAACCCTAACCATGTTACACTTTTATCTACATAGTTATCTGTAACTTTTTTTAATTAATGGTAAGCAGTTTTCCTTTAATTTTGTTTAATTGCAATTTTATTAATTTAAACTATTATTTCAAAATATTTTTACTGAATCTTGCATGGGAATTTGAACATTTAATTAAGTTTAAAATTTTTCATAAATTTGGATATGAATACTTAATTTCTATTAATTTTTTTATTGAGTGGTTATAACTTTTTCAATTGACTTTGTCAATTAATTTTTCTATTAACTAAATTAGATATTTGTTATCTTATATATGTATCTGTAACATCCCAAAATATATAGTATAAACTATATTAAAGAGAAGCCATATGCATGATAAAATAATATAGTTATCCATCTAAAGCATAAAGTGATATCTTTACAGTCATCCAAAAACAAGTATAATTTTGAACTTTATACATACATGCTATAGGAGACTCAAAACTATACACAAAGTCCCTACTAACTAAGCCAACTACTCAGTAGCATCACCTCTATCCAATGCTTGCTCCAGAGAGACCTCTTCTTCCGTTGCTCACATCTAAAGGATGATCATTGCAGAAGAAGAACATCAGAACATACAAAATACAAGAACACAACATGGTAAGCTATTTTAAACAAAGATTAATCATACATCAATTTATTTAACTTCATACAATCATACTATTCAGTCACATTACATAAACTCTTCACATATAACACCACACTGACTTTGACTATCCGGACTTAGAATGACTGCCGAGCTATAGCGGGTCGTGCACTCGTGGTGGCTTCTACTGCTTTGCAAAGCCGTTTCCAATGGGTTTCACCCTACCACACTCACGAGGTTAGTCCGTTATCACTCACCTTGGCCCATACTGGAAGCACCCAAGACTAGGACCTCCTGCTACTCCTCACGACATGGATCAATCCTCTCTACTTGAGAATGAAAGACCATTGGAGTTTCAGGATAACCCCCAAGACTAAGCTCCTGCATCCATTCTAAACTTTCTTGAATCTCAACTAGAGATTTAACTTTGAATCACAACATAGGACACCACCATGTCTCCTCTCCTTGAGGATCATGGAGTTACGTCCATTAATCATACTTGAACTTTACCCTTTTAAATACAATATACATCAATAACCACTGATATTACATGATACAACTTCAACTTACTTCATACCACTCAATGTTTCATTTAAAACAACTTAAGATCACAAGAGAAATTGAAATAGAATTGAACCACTCGCACAACGCACACCTTCGCATAGCGAAACCATAAGCTTCTCGCACAACGACCTAACTCGCCTTGCGAAAATACTTAGACAGAGACCAACTCCTCATAACCACTCGCATAGCGACTAAACTCGTTATGCGAATAAACTGTCAAATGTATCAAACCCCAACCCCTCACATAGCGTCCCAACTTGCTATGTGAGAACCTCAGATAGAGACTTAGACTTCCTGAACACTCGTAGAGCGAGACCCACTCGCTGCTCGAATAAAAAGAATAATGGTTCCAAACCCCAACCAGTCGCATAACGATTTGATTCACTATGCAGATGGACAAACAGAGTGCAACCGTCTCAATCCACTCGCACAGTGCACCCATCGCTATGCGAATGCCTTGGCAGAAAGCACCTCGCCAAGGTGACTCGCTATGCGAATCCATTCGCATAGCGAGTCTGCATAATCTGCAAAATTATGCAACTCAACCACTCCTTACCAATTCCACTCAACTCTCCCAACTTCTAACACTTCTAATTCGTTATATATGCTTAATTAGACTTGACTAATTGATTCTAGACCTTCCTAACATCAATCTAAAGTGTTTATGCATCAAATCCTACTCTAAAACCTCAATTTCATCAACTTAGAGACCCAAATCCTAATTTACCAATTTGAACCTGATTTTAACCAATTTGATGACTCAAACAAGTCACAAATGACCTGTCTAAACTACCCCAACAGCCTCTAACAGCACTTGACCTCTAATACTCAAATTCACTACCTCACTTCCTCCTAGTTAACTTAAAACAAGCACAATTTACTTCACTTCATAACTCATCACTACCACAACAGATTACTCACATCAACTACCTCCAACATACACAATTACAACATTTAGAATTCATCCAAAATAGTTCATCAACAACACATTACAGTTTCATACATTCCAAATTCTAGTACATACTATTCAATTTACTCAGGATACAAACAGTGTCACAAAACAACATACTAATTCAGAATTTATCATACACACATATCATATAACCAATTGAGATAAAGTTTCTAGCTCCCCTTACCTCAAAAACAGATAATTCAGCTCACAGATACACCAACCGTACCTTGCACTGCAAGGGAACTCAACAGAAACCTACAACTCACCAATTGGTGATAGAGAACAACACTTAGAACCTAAATTGAGCTAGAAAATGGAAGGAAGAACTGTTAACCACATGCAAGACAGAATCGTTGCATGCTCACAATCTAGTGAAGAACGGATAACAGTGGAAACCACTTACCAACTGAAGAACACAAAATTGATCGATCAATATCGAAGTCCTCAACGCCAGGATCGCCTAGGCACCTCCTGATCGTCGAACAGAAAACTCAGCAGAGAAAGATTGTAGAGAGAAGTCAGAGAACTCTGAGGAATAGAGTTCTAGAGAGATAAAGTGTTCTTAAAATAATGAGAAGTGTTTATAAAATTCTATTTATATTAACAGATTATTTTAAAGTAAAATAATCTGTCTCATTATTTTAACACACCTATATGCTCTATAACACTCTATTTTCCAGGTCTTGCTCTATAACACTCTATTTTCCAGGTCTTTATAGTATCTATATGTTTAATATTTTAATTAATATAAAATAATAGTGATTTTTATTGTTTTTATAGAAAATGTCATTAATCAAAATACCATTTTGATATTAACAATAAAACTTCATATTATATTATGTAAGGACAAATAAGAAAAATAACAATCATATACCTTATATAAAACAAATATTAATTGACGAAAAAGTTTGAAAAAATATAAAAGCTTTAATACTCAACATAAAATAAATAATAAAAATTGAATTAAAAATACTTGTTACTTAAAACTTAATTAAGCTAAATTTAAAATAAAGTTAATATTTTACCTATTAAAAAGAAAAGCCGTTTTTGAAAATTTTTTAAATGTAACTTTTAGACAATTCACTTTCTATAATTGTTTTAGAGATTTCTTTTTTTAATTGTCACGCAAATTACGATTTGAAATTGTCTATCCTTTTATTAATTCTTCTATATTTTATAGACCTAAAATTGTAAGGATAAAGTTATTCTATTATGCAACATCTCTAAGTCAACGTAATATCCTTAGACATAATAAGACTTGGAAATATATATGAAAATTGAGATTTTTAATATCATATTCATATCACAAAAGTAATGTCACTATTTTCACTACTTCGAAAAGTATCTTCGGAGAGTGTTTTGAAAGAAACTTTTGGTATAAACTCAGAGAATATATATATATATATATATATATATATATATATATATATATATATATATATATATATATATATATATATATATATATATATATATAGGTATATAGATATAGATATATAGATATATATCATCATTGTTTGAAAAACTTTTTGTGGAAAAAATCTCATTAAAGTTTTTTGAAACTATGCTACAAATTACTTTCCATTTTCGTATCTTGTATTTGTTTTTCACAGACTTAAAATTAATAAGGATAACTCATTATCTTTGCGACATCTCTAACCCAATTCGATATAAAATCATTAAAAGAATAAAACGAAGAAATATTAACTAAAATTAAAATTTGATACTCATAACAATAAGAAAAATTAATTTATAAGTTATGAACCCTTTTTTAATTTGTAATATACACTATATATTCAAAAAAATTATTTATTGCCTCATCTTTTGAAATATTCACCACATAAAATATCTTACTAACATTGTCTTTCATGTTCATCTACACAAAAAACCTATTACAAAAGCATATAATAAAACTTAAAGCGGTAGAAAGTTATCTTTTACATATAATTCTAAAAATTACTTTCTGAAAAGTTTCAAAAGTAATTATTGGGACAATTTTGAAAAGTAATTTTTAGGAAAACTCCAAAAAAAAAACCTTTCGGACACAAATGAGGAAGTAATTTCTAGAATTAATGGGAATTTTACTTATTAAAATTATTTCGAAATTTAATTTTTGGAACTTTTCCAAAATATATTTTCTGGAATATAAAAAAGTGATATATATATATATATATATAGATATAGATATTTCAATTCTCTGTTTAAAATTTTTATATAAATAAATGTAATAACCTTTAAAAAAAAAAAAACTTAAAAACAGTTTCTGAAGACATTTTCAGAAACTTACATTTCATTTTCTCTCCTTTAAACATCTCTCTAACATTGTCCTCTCCAAAACCCATTCTTCTCTCTAGATTTCCCCTCCATTGAGTCACTGGATTCCCATTCCGCAGACGTCTAGGCGATCTTTGCATCAAGGGCTCCAATTTTCACCGATTGCATTTGCGATTTCGTAGGGTAAGTAACTTTTCCCTTTTTGAACTGTGATCATGTAGCAAATTTTGTTGCATGTAGTTCACTTGTGATTTTTCCCCCAAAATCTTAACCCTAAGCTTATTTTAGAGACTAATTTCTATCACCATTTGGTGAAATATAGGTGCTGTCAATTTTTCTAGAGTGCCTTTGGATTTCCTCTTGAGTTTAGCTGCTGGAAATTCAAGGTAAGGGGAGCTGAGTTTTTCTTTTTATTTATGCCTTGTGAAATCCTTGTATGCATGAGATGGGTTTTCTAGAAATTGTGAAAGAATGCCTATGTTTAATTATTTCTTTCTTTCACATTATTTTAATTATTGTTTCTGCACAAGAAAACCTTGATGTTTGGATGTTGTATTGCACCTAAATCATTTTTGATTGCTGTCAAAAGGCATGTTGTTAGCTGTTATAAATTCTGCAAATTTCTTGCTATGTTAAATTAAAATTCTGCAGAAAAAAAAAATGCTACTGTTTTTAAAAATTCTGCACCAGAAAATGTTGTTGTTTCTGTCATAAAAAAAATGCTATTGTTTTAAAATTTTTGCACCAGAAAATGTTGCTGTTTCTGTCATAAAAAAAATGCTGCTGTTTTAAAATTTTTGCACCAGAAAATGTTGTTGAATCTTACTAAAAAGCAATTAGTTTAAGCTTGAATATTCTGATTGCAGCAGTCTTGGTACTGTATTTTCACTTTTGAAGATGTTGTTTCTCTTTAAAAATAAATGTTGGTTGAACCTGGATGTAATAAGTAATGTGTGGTTTTCATATAATTTATTTGCCTATAGAAGATGTATTGACTAAGAGATTTATTTCGGAATTTTTGATAGTTGCATAAGCATGAATATGGTTTCTTACTTTTAGAAAAGGCAGAGATAGAGATAAAGTTAAGTGGTATAGAATTTAGAGTAAAATAGTGAGGATGTAGTTAGATGCTACAGGAAATTTTCACTAGGTACGGAAATAAGAAGCTAGTGGTAGACAACCTTACATTTTTTGTTTATAAATGATTGGAAATGAGATCTCTGTAGCATTCTCGTAAGTATAAATTGGTGGTTTTAAAGAATTGGATAAGTTATAAAAAGAAGAGTATGGGAGGGTCGTGAGGGTATTTGTTTTTAATAATAATTTGTTAAATATCAAATTTAGTTACTTTAATACGTTAGTCTTCTTTGTTGGAAATTGTTTACGTAAACTTAAATCATAAAAGTTTAATTAACATATTTTATTTAAGCCATGATGGTTTAAGAAAATATATTTTTGGTGTATTAGAAATTACATTCCAGAGGCCTTTTAATTTTATTGACGTATGACTTTAAATATTTTAGTGTGAGCATGTAGATAGTTTCACTTTTTGTTAATTTTATTAACTTTAAATATTGAAAGGAAGAAGCTATTAGACATATGATTGTACTAGGGTCATCCTTGCTGATTAATGATAGAAGTATAAATGGTTGTAATGTAGTCTTAGGCATTCATAGAGAAATGATGAACTACTATTTATTTTGGGATTGTAGAACTATATTACTTGGTGGCAACTTTAGCTTGTATACTTTGGTTTGATTTTGGTTCAAAGGAATTATGAAATGATCAAAAGTCTTGATTGGTGTGAAACTTTGAGAGGAATTATTGATTCAAGAGGTATATCCTATGATTTAAAGTGGTCGGATTGAATAGGAAAGTAAGATCTCTAGGTGAGATCATTTAGTGTATTGAATGAATGTAAGAGGCTTTCATATGGGGGTTATCCCTAACACTCTAACGATCTCTCATTCTCACTTAGAGAGGATTGACGCGTGTGGTGAGAGTAGTGGGAGGTCTTAGGGTAGACGCTATCACTAGAGGTCTATTCCGCGGTAACGGACTAGCCTTGTGTGTGGTCGGGTGAAACCCCTCGGCAATGGCTTTGCAAAGCAGTAGGGGCCACCACAAGTGCACAACCCGCCTCAGCTCTACATTCATTCCAAGTCCGGACGTGTCTAGAGTCTTTGTTAGCAAAATGATGAAGATGAAGTTTTGATGATGTCCAAATCAAGTCAAGACCAATCAAGAATCAAGATGTTATGAAGACTTGTATTGATATGGAAAGCTTTTGTAATACTCTTAGAAATATGTATAGGACTTAGATTAGAAAAAGAAAGTGTTTTGTAAAATTACTGTAGCAAAATACTGTAGCACAATACTGTAGCAAAATACTGTAGCGCATTACTGTAGCAAAATACTGTAGCGCATTACTGTAGCAGTGCTAATCGATTAGCAGAGGCTGCTAATCGATTATTCCAGAGAAAAATGGAAAAATACAGCAGTGCAGTGCTAATCGATTAGCAAGGGGTGTTAATCGATTAGCGCTAATCGATTAGCAGAGGGTGTTAATCGATTAGCAAGGTGACCGTTTGAAAAACTAGCCGTTTTCGAGCCGTTCGACTATCCGTTATTTTGTCTTTTAGTGACTAATCGATTAGCAACTTAAGATAATTGATTAACACAGTAAGAAAGGCTGAAAACGAAAAATGGAAGAGCTTTTGGATGAGTCTATAAATAGACTCTCATTTCCTCTCAACAACAACTTGAGAAACTCTTCCCTTGTGCTCAAATACTCAGAAACTCTTGAGAATTGTGTGCTCTTGCTCAGCTAAGGAAACTCTATCTGTAGAGTTGGTGAAATACTGCTACGGTGATAGAGGAATAGCTGGTTCATCCTTGGTGTGTCTAAGGAGGTGTCTGGAAGAGGAAGTTCATCCTTCGTGAAGTATTCGGAGGAGGTGTTCATCCTTCGTGAAGTATTCGGAGGAAGTGTTTCATCCTTTGTGAAGATTCAAAGGAGGTGTTGTTTCATCTATTGTGGTATCAAGAGAGGTGGTTTCTAAACTCTTACAAATTGTATCTTTGTGATTGTAGTTTGTAATTGTTTTATGTTAGTGAAACTGTTTATCTTGTTTTGAGATAAGCGACTGGACGTAGGATTGGTAAGATCCGAACCAGGATAAAATCATCTGTGCAAATTTCTCTCAACCTTACTCTCTTTATTTGTCAATATTAATTGCTAAGTAAGTTTAATTGAGTAGAAATTAAAAGGCACACGTTTGAATTAAAAACCCTCTTGGTTTGTTATTCCACGCTAACCATTCCGCTGCAGCCGCTCTGACAGTCTTAACATGATAGGATGCTTGTCTTGATGAGTTTTATGAAATAAATGCTTATGTTTATGATGACTAAGGTGTTTATGTGTGTATGGATATTCTGGGAAATGCTAGATTGATTGAAAATGAATTGTATGATTGTTTGAGACCTAGCTCACCCTTGCATTTGTATGTGTTGCATGTGTTTGCTTTCCCCCTTGCGATGATCATCCAATCCTTTGGATGTGAGCAGTAGGTGATGATGTACCTTTAGAGCAAGCTTTGGAAGTTGAGGAAGACCCAACCCCTAGTGCTTAGGATTTCTACTAGCTCTTAATTTAAATAGCTCTTTATTTTGAAAGACTTCTAGCCTTCATTTTATCATGATCTGTATTTTGGAAACACTCTTTAGGTCCCATTGAACCTTTATTCAATCATGTATTTTGGAGAATTATGAACTTGTACTTAAGTTTTAAAACTTCCCAACCAGACTTGGATAACTGTACTCCTTAATCCTATCTATTGTGTACTCTTAACTACTTTCTATTATTATAATCGATGCATTCTACATATATACATTGCTATATATTTTGGGATGTCAAATTTATGGTATCAGAGCAGTTTTTATCCTTAGAGAACCTGTAGGTTATGTACATCCCTTACTTGTGCTTGTGTGCCTTAAATGTACGGAAGCCTTCTAAATTCTTGAGTAAGACTAATTGTTTTACTCTCTGATCTTAAACAGGATATGGCGCCTAGACCTCCTCCTCCTCCACCTCCCCAACCCGATCAGACTGAGATGATGCAGATGATGGAGTCACTCATGAACTCCATGCAACAACAAAATCATGCACTAGTCCAACAAAATACCATGGCACTCCAAAACTTAGAAGCCGCTAGAGTGGCCTCGGAAAATGCTAGGGTATCAGCTGAGACCACCCAAAGACAGTTCTTGGAGGTGATGACTAGTGGCAGGATTCCCACCGGTCCTTCTTCTTCTTCGACTGCTCCAACTCAAGAATGGAGTTTGGAAAATTTCTTGCAGCATCATCCCGCTAAGTTTGATGGCAAATGCTCCCCAGATGAAGCCGATCAGTGGCTTCGTGATATGGAGAGAGTCTACAATGCCAAGAGGTGCCCTGATGAAAACAGGTTGTCCTATACTGAGTATCTATTGACTGGAGAGGCAAGCCACTGGTGGAGCAGTGCACGAATGATCTTGGAGGGAACTAGAACCCCTATCACATGGGACCTATTCAAGAAGAAGTTCTATAGGGAATACTTCCCTGACACTCTTAGATATGCTAAAGAAGTGGAGTTTTTGGAGATAGTGCAGGGAAACATGTCAGTATCTGAGTATACTGACCGCTTCAAACATCTTCTTAGATTTAACACCATGACAGTGGATGAAGAGTGGCAGTGTCACAAGTTTGAAAACGGGTTGCGTGGTGACATCAAGCTCTTGGTGAAAGGTCACCGTCTGAGGGAGTTTCCAGCTCTTGTAGAGATGGCTAGGGATATGGAGAAGACAAAGAGAGAAGCTGAGGGATACCCGAGCCGTCAGGCCCAGCCATTGAGGGTTGGGGACCAACCATGTCTAGAGGCGGGTCTAGTTCTAGGAAGGTATCATACTTCAGATCTTCTTCTTCTCGTAGTTCTGGAGGATCTTCTCACCCTTCCGTTCAGCCGAGCCAGTCCTCATCTTTGAGTTGCGTGAGATGCTATGGATGTGGCAGTTCGCACTACTTATCTTCATGTCCCCAGAGGACTAATTTTCGGAGGTGCAACCGATGACACAAGGAGGGCCACTATGAGCGTGATTGCCCTATGGGTAGGAGAGCTACTTCCCAGCCGCAGCATGCAGGAAGATCTCAGCACGGAGGTGGCATCAGACCTCAGGCCACTGGACGTGTTTATGCACTGACGGGGACAGAAGCAGCTAGCTTAGGTGATTTGATTTTCGGTACATGTGTATTGGGTGGTAGACCTTGCATGGTTTTGTTTGACTCTGGAGCGACACACTCATTTATGTCTGAGACTTGTGCTAGAGAGTTGGGGTTACCAGTGAGAGAGCTACAATATGACTTGATTGTATCTACTCCTACTTCTGGGATAGTGAAGACATCTACAGTCTATGTTAGATGTTCAGTAGTGGTTGAGAGACGTCAGTACAAGGTAAACTTGATATGTTTGCCTTTGTAGGGTTTGGATGTCATCCTAGGGATGGATTGGCTGTCTGTCAATCGTATTCTCATTGATTGTGGAGAGAAGAAGCTAGTATTTCCGAATGAGGAGGATTACACACCTCTAACTCTTGGTGTGTTGAGACAAGACCTAATAGAAGGTGCATGTTGTTTCCTGATACTATCACACATGGAAGTAAAGCAAGGAGATTCTGACGTAGACCTCTCGGTAGTCAGTGAATTTTTAGATGTGTTTCCTGAGGAGATTCCTGGCTTACCTCCTCCAAGAGAGGTAGAGTTTTCTATAGACCTTGTATCTGGAGCAAGGCCTATCTCTATAGCCCCATATCGCATGACGCCAACCGAATTGGCCGAATTGAAAAAGCAGATTGAAGAGTTGTTGGAGAAACAGTTCATCCGACCCAGTGTTTCTCCTTGGGGTGCGCCTGTATTACTTGTAAAGAAGAAGGATGACAGTTCAAGATTGTGTGTGGATTACAAGCAACTTAACAAATTAACCATCAAGAATAAGTACCCTTTGCCTAGAATTGATGATTTGATGGACCAGCTATATGGGGCAGTTGTGTTTTCCAAGATTGATCTACGGTCCGGCTATCACCAAATATTAGTTAAGGCTGATGATGTTCAGAAGACAGCTTTTAGATCCAGATATGGCCATTACGAGTATGTGGTCATGCCCTTTGGTGTGACTAACGCCCCTGCCATATTCATGGATTACATGAATAGGATTTTCCGACCTTTCTTAGATAAATTCGTTGTCGTCTTCATAGATGACATTCTAATTTATTCTAAGAGTGAAGAAGAACACGCCGACCATCTTAGAACGGTGTTGAGGATATTGAGAGAAAGAAAGTTGTATGCCAAGCTCTCAAAATGTGAGTTCTGGATGAGAGAAGTGCAGTTCCTTGGTCATATTATATCGACTGATGGGATTTCTGTAGATCCGGCCAAGGTTCAAGCTGTGTTACAATGGGAAAGACCAAAGTCAGTCATTGAGGTCAGAAGCTTCGTTGGGTTAGCAGGCTACTATCGTCGCTTCATTGAAGATTTCTCTAAGATTGTAGCCCCTTTGACGCAACTGACGAGAAAATACACTTCATTTTCTTGGACCAATCGTTGTGAGACTAGCTTTCAAGAGTTGAAGCAAAGATTGACTAGTGCTCCAGTATTGGCCATTCTTGACACATGTAAATCTTTTGAGGTTTTCTGTGATGCTTCCTATCAGGGACTAGGATGTGTCATGATGCAAGAAAGAAGAGTTGTTGCATATGCCTCAAGACAACTAAAGATTCATGAGAGAAACTACCCTACACATGATCTGGAATTAGCTGCAGTGGTGTTTGCTCTCAAGATATGGAGACATTATTTGTATGGAGCTCAATTTCAGGTGTTCAGTGATCACAAGAGCCTGAAGTATCTATTTGATCAAAAGGAGCTTAATATGAGACAAAGAAGGTGGATGTAGTTCTTGAAAGACTATGACTTTGATCTTCTCTACCATCCAGGGAAGGCCAATGTGGTTGCTGATGCTTTGAGCAGGAAGACCGTGCATATCTCAGCTTTGATGGTGAGAGAACTAGAGTTAGTAGAGAGCTTCAGTGATTTGAAGTTGAATGTGGAGTTTGAACCTGATGGTATAAGATGCTGCAAATTGGTGATATCTAATGGGCTCTTTTAGCGAATCAGAGCAGGGCAACTCTTAGACCCCGAGCTTCAGAAGTCAAGGGCTTTGATAGGCACTGAGCAAGGAAAAGACTTTAACACGGGTACAGACGGTCTTCTACGGTTCAGAGGCAGAACTTGTGTGCCAAATGATGGAGAATTAAAAAGATTGATTTTAGAAGAAGGTCATCGCAGTCGTTTTAGCATGCATCCCAGCATGACTAAAATGTACCAAGACCTCAAGAAGTCATTTTGGTGGTCAGGAATGAAAGGAGACGTGACCAGATTTGTCTCATCTTGCCTTACATGTCAATGTCAGAAGGCAAAGATTGAACACCAGAGACCCGGTGGTATGTTGCAGCAACTTGAGGTTCCCGAGTGGAAATGAGACAGTTTTGCTATGGATTTTGTCACTCATCTACCGCATACTGTCAGAAATCATGATGCCATCTGGGTAATAGTTGATAGATTGACCAAGAGTACTCACTTCTTGGCAATTAGTTTGAAGATGTCGATGCAAAAGCTAGCTTAGTTGTACATCAAGGAGATAGTCAGATTACATGGCGTGCCTTCCAGTATTATATCAGACAGAGACACACGCTTCACCTCTAGCTTTTGGCAAACTTTACAAAGTGAGATGGGCAGTAGACTTCAGATGAGCTCCGCTTACCATCCTCAAACTGATGGGCAGTCAGAGCGGACTATACAATCATTAGAGGATATGCTTAGGACGTGTGTGTTGGATCATCTGGGAGTTTGGGATGAAGTGTTGCCATTGGTGGAGTTTACATATAATAACAGTTATCAAGCCAGCATTGGTATGGCACCATTCGAAGCTCTTTATGGGAGGCGCTACAAGACACCTTTATGCTGGTTCCAGGATGGAGAGTTTGTATTGACTGGGCCAGAGATAGTGCAGCAAACGACTGAGAAGGTGAGAGTGATTTAAGAGAGGATAAGAGCCTCACAGAGTAGGCAGAAATCATATGCTGATAGGAGACGCAGGCCTTTGGAGTTTGAGGTCGGTGACCATGTGTTTCTTCGTGTGACGCCTACTACTGAAGTAGGAAAGGCTATTCGAGCTAAGAAGCTTTCTCCCAGATACCTCGGACCCTACTAGATTTCTAGACGCATCAGACCAGTAGCATATGAGATAGCTATGCCTCCTCAGCTAGCTAATCTCCACCCAGTTTTTCATGTTTCTCAGCTTCGAAAGTATGTTCCCGACCCTTCTCATGTGCTGGAAGCTGACACTGTACAAGTCAAGGAAGATCTCTCTATAGAGGTGCAGCCAGTCAAAGTAGATGCAAGGCTAGCCAAACGACCAGACGGGAAAGCTACTAGGCTGATCAAAGTCATATGGGACAACAGAACCGACGATTCTACCTGGGAGAAAGAGGAAGAGATGAATAAGTCATATCCCCACTTGTTTTCTGGTAAGTCTTAATTTTCGAGGACGAAAATTTTTGTTGTTGGGGAGAATGTAATAACCTTTAAAAAAAATAAAAAAATAAAACTTAAAAACAATTTCTGAAGACATTTTCAGAAACTTACATTTCATTTTCTCTCCTTCAAACATCTCTCTAACATTGTCCTCTCCAAAACGCATTCTTCTCTCTAGATTTCCCCTCCATTGAGTCACTGGATTCCCATTCCGCAGATGTCTAGGCGATCTTTGCATCAAGGGCTCCAATTTTCACCGATTGCATTTGCGATTTCGTAGGGTAAGTAACTTTCCCCTTTTTGAACTGTGATCATGTAGCAAATTTTGCTGCATGTAGTTCACTTGTGATTTTTCCCCAAAATCTTAACCCTAAGCTTATTTTAGAGACTAATTTCTATCACCATTTGGTGAAATATAGGTGCTGTCAATTTTTCTAGAGTGCCTTTGGATTTCCTCTTGAGTTTAGCTGCTGGATATTTAAGGTAAGGGGAGCTGAGTTTTTCTTTTTATTTATGCCTTGTGAAATCCTTGTATGCATGAGATGGGTTTTCTAGAAATTGTGAAAGAATGCCTATGTTTAATTATTTCTTTCTTTCACATTATTTTAATTATTGTTTCTGCACAAGAAAACCTTGCTGTTTGGATGTTGTATTGCACCTAAATAATTTCTGATTGCTGTCAAAAAGGCATGTTGTTAGCTGTTATAAATTCTGCAAATTTCTTGCTGTGTTAAATTAAAATTCTGCAGAAAAAAAAATGCTGCTGTTTTTAAAAATTCTGCACCAGAAAATGTTGTTGTTTCTGTCATAAAAAAAATGATGCTGTTTTAAAATTTCTGCACCAGAAAATGTTGTTGAATCTTACTAAAAAGCAATTAGTTTAAGCTTGAATATTCTGATTGCAGCAGTCTTGGTACTGTATTTTCACTTTTGAAGATGTTGTTTCTCTTTAAAAATAAATGTTGGTTGAACCTGGATGTAATAAGTAATGTGTGGTTTTCATCTAGTTTATTTGCTTATAGAAGATGTATTGACTAAGAGATTTATTTCGGAATTTTTGATAGTTGCATAAGCATGAATATGGTTTCTTACTTTTAGAAAAGGCAGAGATAGAGATAAAGTTAAGTGGTATAGAATTTAGAGTAAAATAGTGAGGATGTAGTTAGATGCTACAAGAAATTTTCACTAGGTACGGAAATAAGAAGCTAGTGGTAGACAACCTTATATTTTTTGTTTATAAATGATTGGAAATGAGATCTCTGTAGCATTCTCGTAAGTATAAATTGGTGGTTTTAAAGAATTGGATAAGTTATAAAAAGAAGGGTACGGGAGGGTCGTGAGGGTATTTGTTTTTAATAATAATTTGTTAAATATCAAATTTAGTTACTTTAATACGTTAGTCTTCTTTGTTGGAAATTGTTTACGTAAACTTAAATCATAAAAGTTTAATTAACATATTTTATTTAAGCCATGATGGTTTAAGAAAATATATTTTTGGTGTATTAGAAATTACATTCCAGAGGCCTTTAAATTTTATTGACGTATGACTTTAAATATTTTAGTGTGAGCATGTAGATAGTTTCACTTTTTGTTAATTTTATTAACTTTAAATATTGAAAGGAAGAAGCTATTAGACATATGATTGTACTAGGGTCATCCTTGCTGATTAATGATAGAAGTATAAATGGTTGTAATGTAGTCTTAGGCATTCATAGAGAAATGATGAACTACTATTTATTTTGGGATTGTAGAACTATATTACTTGGTGGCAACTTTAGCGTGTATATTTTGGTTTGATTTTGGTTCAAAGGAATTATGAAATGATCAAAAGTCTTGATTGGTGTGAAACTTTGAGAGGAATTATTGATTCAAGAGGTATATCCTATGATTTAAAGTGGTCGGATTGAATAGGAAAGTAAGATCTCTAGGTGAGATCATTTAATGTATTGAATGAATGTAAGAGGCTTTCATATGGGGGTTATCCCTAACACTCTAACGATCTCTCATTCTCACTTAGAGAGGATTGACGCGTGTGGTGAGAGTAGTGGGAGGTCTTAGGGTAGACGCTATCACTGGAGGTCTATTCCGCGATAACGGACTAGCCTTGTGTGTGGTCGGGTGAAACCCCTCGGCAATGGCTTTGCAAAGCAGTAGGGGCCACCACAAGTGCACAACCCGCCTCAACTCTACATTCATTCCAAGTCCGGACGTGTCTAGAGTCTTAACATGATAGGATGCTTGTCTTGATGAGTTTTATGAAATAAATGCTTATGTTTATGATGACTAAGGTGTTTATGTGTGTATGGATATTCTGGGAAATGCTAGATTGATTGAAAATGAATTGTATGATTGTTTGAGACCTAGCTCACCCTTGCATTTGTATGTGTTGCATGTGTTTGCTTTCCCCCTTGCGATGATCATCCAATCCTTTGGATGTGAGCAGTAGGTGATGATGTACCTTTGGAGCAAGCTTTGGAAGTTGAGGAAGACCCAACCCCTAGTGCTTAGGATTTCTACTAGCTCTTAATTTAAATAGCTCTTTATTTTGAAAGACTTCTAGCCTTCATTTTATCATGATTTGTATTTTGGAAACACTCTTTAGGTCCCATTGAACCTTTATTCAATCATGTATTTTGGAGAATTATGAACTTGTACTTAAGTTTTAAAACTTCACAGCCAGACTTGGATAACTGTACTCCTTAATCCTATCTATTGTGTACTCTTAACTGCTTTCTATTATTATAATCGATGCATTCTACATATATACATTGCTATATATTTGGGGATGTCACAATAAATAAATTTAATAAATTTCAATGAAATTAATTTAAAATAAAATTTTCATACTTTTCATAGAAAAAAATACAAAAAAATTAAAATAAAATTGTGGAACATATACAACTAAAGTGAAGGGTAGAGATGAAGGTATAAACATTCTTTTAATTAAAAGGTTATGTAAATATAAATTTGGGACTGTATAAATAGTAAAGGCCTAAAGTAACATATAAAAGCTTAGTCTACACGCTGTGAAGGCTATTGCGTTTTACATCTCCATAATTACTAACTGCACTCCCATAATAATAATAGAAAAAAATCAAACACAATTGCACTACATTATCACTGTTGATGCCACTACCGTCACATTCTATCATCACTATTGTTACAAAGGAAAAATAAGAGATATAAAGAACACTAAAGAAGTATTTTATGTGTTTGGAGAATTTTATTTTAAAAATCTTCTTTCAAAAATTTTATCTCGGAAATTTCAGAAAAAACTTGTCATTCTTTGAACATTTTGAAAATTTGAGTAGCGTGCTCAAAGAAAAATTGGGGTTCAGAAAGTAAAAGACTTGCTGAAAATGAGCCCAATACGGGTGTGTGTAACAAAGCCCAGGAAGCGGTTAGTTTGTTTCTGAAAAACCAAACCCTAGCAATATCACAGTTTCTACTTCAAATACTGTGACATAACTTAACACAAGCCTTCGAACTCGCCGTTTACGCTCTGCGCCTTCGCATCCTCACTTGCTCCAAGTCTCTCTCAGGTTTTCTTCTTTTCTCACTCTGAATGGTTACGGTTCTTGCTATGTTTACTTACAGAGTTTAATTTTCCAGAAAGATGAAGGTGGTCGCAGCGTATTTACTCGCCGTTCTCGGAGGCAACCAGAGCCCCTCCGCCGCTGTTATCAAGGAAATTCTCGGCTCCGGTGGGTTGCATTATTCTCGTAATCTCTTATTTATTCCAATTTGTTAATCGGTCAAATGAAATAAACTGTGTAAAGTAATTAGGTTTAGTTATGAATTGCAAAGCTATTATGTTCTTAGTTTGGTTTAGGTTGAGATTTGTGCTCCGTTTGTTATTTTTATCATTAGCGCAAAAATTGGTCAAAGGGGTTTCTTTTACTGAGTTGAGATTCGTTGCCCCAATTGAATTTCTTTTTCAGTACAAAAGATAGGCGAAAGGGTTTTTGCTTTGGGAGTGTATTACTTGGTTATTGTGGAAAGGTTCTTGAAACTGAGGATTGGAACATTTTTGTTTGTTTGTTTGTTTTACTTGCAGTTGGTGCCGAGGCAGATAGTGATAGGATAGAACTATTTTTATCTGAAATTAAGGGAAAGGATATAGTTGAGGTTATTGCTGCCGGTAGGGAAAAGCTTGCTTCAGTGCCCTCTGGTGGTGGTGGTGCTGTTGCTGTTGCTGCTGCGCCTGGGGGAGGTGGTGCTGCTGCTGCCCCTGCCGCTGAGGCAAAGAAAGAGGAAAAAGTCGAGGAGAAAGAGGAATCCGATGATGTAAGTGTTCTTATACCATTTCTGCTTCATTCATCTTTAGGTATTGTAGTTGCGATGCTCTGTATGGTTTTAAATTTTTTATTGTTTGGTGAGTCTATTATAATTGAGTAACATTCTGCAGTAGCAATCCTCTAAAGTTTCTGAATATCTTAATGGCTTGACTTGTAGATTATAGCATAGCAAAGGACAGCTTAGATTCATGTGTTTTATGTACTTTTAGTTTTATTCTTTAATCAGAATTGGAGTTTCTGTCTCTTTAATTTATGGAAGCATTTAGAGAAAACCTTTATTAGGTGAATTGAGAAGCACTACTATAAAGCACTTATGTTGTAGTTTTGTCCCAACATAATAATGTCAAGATAACTTTCATATTGCGAATTTGATCTTTTGAAGTAACTTATACAATATCATTTTTCTATATGGTTAATTGGCTTTGTATTCTGATTTTTCTAATTGTTTATCCTTCGATTTTATTTTGTCATTGCAGGATATGGGTTTCAGTCTTTTCGATTAATTGGTGTAGTCTATCCAGCTTTGTCCAGAACATATTCTCAATTGACACTAAAGATTCTGAGTTTGTCAAATTTTGTTCTAAAGAGTAATGTAGTGTGTTTTTTTTATATTATATCTCAATGACCAACCAAGTTGGATGACTTTAATTTGATACTTAGTTTCTTGATGTTATGGAATTTTATTTTGGGTATCATAGAATAGTTCATCTCTTGTTATACTTTTTTACTATGGCTATCATAAGTTAGAAGTGCATTATTTAATGAATCATGCCTTGACTTCGCTCGATGAGATCACTTTTAGTGTTCTGATTACATCTCTTGATAAATACTTATTGACAAATGAGATGATGAATTGATTTTAATGGATTGGAGAAGCTAGGTTCACTTGATCTAAATGAAATGTTTTGATATATACCAGAGAAATATTGATATAGCTACTTAAAAAAAAATGTTTACTAATGTTTGGTCGCACCACGTGTAGATGGATTTGATGGAGTCCTGAACTTTAGCATGTTTCGAATATTTTGGTAGCTGTCCTATATGCATCATTGTTTTGAAGCACACTAGCGAGTAACTGTTAATATCGTTTGCCAAATACTGTATGCCGAGGCCCTTTTTCTACCTAAAATATTTGGATAGATTCATATCCCCTCGTGTTTAGTCTTACCTACTCTTCATGTTAGATATTTTTTTTCTTTCCTATAGTGAACAATTTTGTCTTTTCAAAACTATAATTCCGGTATAAAGTAAGTTTGGACGATGTTGAAAGGTATTAATAAAATGAATTTATAGGATCGCTCATTAGTAAAATTGAATTAGATATAAACTTATTTGTTAAGATGATATGTAGTCATTTAAAAGTCAATTTCATTGAGGTTGTCGTGTCATGCTGTTATAAGACAACTCACAAGGCTACTAACAAATATTTTACACTTGAAATGTCCATTTCTTGGAAGGAGAGTATGTTAAAGGTGACTGAGTTTGATTAAATCATAATATACAAGTGATTGTGTAAATTTCAAAAATCATAATATACAGTGATTGTGTAAATTTCAAAGTTATTGGACTAGACATAAATTCCAAAGAAAGTCAAGCATACGAAAAGGAATATAAGGTCAAATTAAGGTTCCCTATCATCTCAAGCACCCTATGCCCAACCATAGTCCATGCGGTACCTTGGACGGGTTGGGAAACGCGTTCCATTAGTAGAGAATGGTCCTGGCTGGTACGTCCGGAGCGTCCAGCTTCAAAAAAGGATTAGTTCTACTACTAATAGAGCTGAGGCTAAGAAAAAAAGCAAAGCAAAGCTAAGACAAAAGTGAATATCTCTACTACCAATAAAGAGCTGATATCCACTCTTCGGCGCGTGAGTTGTTGGTCAGATTGTGGAACTCCCCCATTATCAATTACCTTTATCCTGGGAGGATGTTAGGTAAAGAGTTACAACAGTTATACAAGCACACACATGAGCACTGGTCGACGCCTTTGGTTTATAAGGCGGAAAGGTCCTTGTTTTGTTTGGTTCTTAAATGGTTGGTCAATCAGTCTACTCACTCATGAGATGGATGCTTCTTTCATAGTATCATGTGAGTCTTTAATTCATAGTTAACCGAAGTGCGACTTTCAAAAGCATTCTTAAAACGAACTAGCCGTGTAGAAAAAGAAAAGAAAGGGTTGCTGGTCTTAGAAGCACTGGATTACCTATTTTAAGGCTTTCGTTAATTACTTTGGAGAAGGTGTTGATGGCTAAACGTAAATAGAAACACTGGATGACCTATTCTAAGGTTAATGAATTGAGAATAAGCTGGATTGGATGGAAGCAATCAATATGAAAGATTTTCGAAGCAGCCGAATTAAGCAGCTAGGAGGTTTGTTTGCGGTAAACGCAGTTAAAAATCTAATCTGATGAATAGTCGAGATTCAATTGGTGTGAAGTTTTCAAATGATAAGTATCCTAGATCTAATGATGAAGGACTTTCATTTTACTATTATGGTGGTCTTTTCTTTTTCTCTTTATGTGTCTTTCTACCTTAGCGTCATGCTTCTGTATTGTCTTTATTGTGAATCTAGTGCTTACTTTACTGGGAATATTAGGATTTTAATCTTGCATTTTTTCCCGTAAAATTGGATGAAAACCAAAATCCTTCTTGGATAAGTCAATTCAAATCTTGCCACTGTTCTTTTTCCTAGGATTTTTTGCATCAACCCAGGCAACCAAGGTACTACGTGCTCCACCCCCCTTACCTCAAGGGTAGTCTTAGTTTTTGTTGCAAACGACTCTGCAGCGATTTCATCCGCATACGGCTTGCCCTGCTTCAGTCTGGTTCAAATGCTTTCTGTGGTTAAGCTTGTCAATAAATGAGGGCTTAGAATAATCTTCTTTTGTGTTGTGCCAACCTTATGCTAGAAGGAAAGAGTCGTAGTCTTAGGCGCTTTTAAGCCCTAGCCTTCTAGTCATATTAAACCATTTATGGAAAGATAGTTAGGTTAGGGGAATCAACACCTAGTTCTTTACAGACGACCTAGATAGCACAAGATGAGACTTTACAGACACCTTATGCTCTTTAAGGTCCCAGTTTCAAATCGGATCTCAAAAGTCTGTTAAATTAATATAAAAATAAAAGTATTGACTAACTCTTATTTTCTTTAAAAAGGAATCCACACACACTTGACAAAAGATCTCAGAGTGAGCTGCTCGATGAGGAATTTTGCTATGCCACCCGACTATAAGTATTGATGTAGCAAAACCAACGAGAAGATCAATCGTAGGGTTCGAATAGACTCTTAGTAATATAAGGAGCAGAGTTTACAAAACGATAGGGTTAGAGTGTTTGAGTAGGGATGGTAAAACATCCATGACACATAATTGCTAGGAAGTAGCTCCTTCTATAAGAGAAGGTCGAGATTGTTAGCCTATTAGTAACATTGAAATCACTTTGGATAAGAATATATGATTGACTAGTCTTACTATCGCCTTGTCTACATCATGTTCAAGCCTCAAGGAAAAACGTAGCGTAATGAAGTGCTTATTGTAGTACAACCTATTTTCTTATATGATATTAAATTTGTTGAGTTTTTATCCTACTTGAAGTTGAAGGAGTGTTGAAAGGATTAGGCTTATGTCACTCGGATGGGAAGGCGTAAAGTAAAGTATAAAAGTGGTGGGTTGGCTTAGACAACAAGCAAGGGAGGAGATTCACCAAGCTGGTGTGATAGTATGAGTACGGTAGATTAATGGCAAAGTCTAGCTACGTATTTGATAAAAGGGTGAGTCATTTGTATAAAAAGAAAAAAAAACCACCGACTTTTAGAATCTTACCTCTTCAATTATACACGATTTAATGGGGTTGTCTTCCTTTCTTGGGATTTAAAAAATGAGTTGGGTAAGCTTCCTAAGGGTATGGCTTCTCTAGAATGACTAAGGACACACCTAATCAAACGATCGGTAAAATGAGCCTATTTTGGTACAATATCCTCGACCGAGTATATGTTGGGTATATTGAAGAAGGGGTTCACCAGAGAAACACAAACACCAATGAGATCTGAGCCCAACCATATAAGAGATTGACACCACTATCTTCCCAAAGCCTTAAGGCAATGGGTTAATGGGTCTTTCATCTTTATATAGTGTTCTACTTTCTCATTTTTATCCAATGTGGGACTTAGACTCACACTTGGATTCCCAACAATCTCTCCCTCAAGGGTGAGTCTCTTCCACATAGGTACACTCCTCCCCCCTCCTCCAGCAGAAGCATTCTCAACCAACCACAACCACGAGTAACCATTTCCAATCGTCGTTCATCTTAACGACTTTCGATATAGGGACCATTATACTCATCTGAGCCAGTCACCAAGACAAACCATTGGCTCAGATACTATTGTTAAGAAAATCTCACGATACACACACTCTGATATTTTCCTAAAATTGAGTCTATTATTCATTGATAATTGAAGGATTTTAAATAGTCGTGACACTTACAATATTATGGGAATAAAAATAAAATCGGAAAATAAATTATCAACTATCTTAAAAATAAAATCTCCTTAATCTATCATAAAATAATATTGTACCTAGATAAACATAAAATCATAACTATGTATCCCTATTTTATCTCTATCAAAATCAAACTAAATATTACTAGACTCAAAAACTAATAAAGTAATATTTAAACAAAATTATTAACAAAACCCTAAAATTTAAGTTTATCCCAGCAAACTCCCCCATAAACTTAAATTCTTCCTTCCTTCATTTGGCTTTCCATGTGCATCATCCCACACCGAGTTTGCTTCTTTCAATTAGATTTGACTTCTTAGTTTTCCTTATGGCCCTCCTATTTTTTACTTTGGTTGACCTCTTTAATCCTCTGACTGACTTTGTTATGCCCGACTTCTCAATAACCTTGACCAACTCGTTTTCGATCTTAGGCGATTTTTCAACAATCTTGCCTGACTTCTTCACTAGGTTCTTCTCAATATCTTCATCATCCTCTTCATCTGGTTCAAGAACAATATATGCTTTCTCTTCCTTTTCAAGAGTCACCTTCTTCTACTCCTCAAGCTCAACCCTTTGTTTATTCATAATTTCATTAGCTTCATCTAGAAGTCTCTTTATCCGCTAAATCTTTTCATCTTTTTGTTTGAGTTCTTTCTCCAAGTTTTTCTTCTCCACAATTGTTGCATCCTTTACCGAGATCACTTCATCCATTGTTGGGATTGGGCTCTCCATGTCCACTGCATCCGAGCTCTTTGCCATCAACAGAATTCCACACTCTTCTTCCGCATCTTCAGTAAGGAGATTCGTCTCCCCCTTTGTCTCGGTCTTGCAATACTAATATGGCCTGCCTTACCACAATTGTAGCACTTTCTTGATCTACACTCGTTTGCATAGTGGCCATACTTGCCACACTTAAAACACTCCACTCCTGACCGATCTCCTCGGCCTTTTCCTTGTCCTCGGTCACGCCAATTCTGCTGACCGGTTTGCTCTTCATTATCATTCTCAAAATTGCCTCGGCCACGTCCACCTCATCCTCGGCTTCTTCGCCATCTGCCGCCAGGACCTCGGCTCTAAGTAATCCGAGTTTTATTCGAGTCAAACTGTACTTGTAGTGCTTGATCGTCGGGTTTCCTCCTTTTCTTTTTCTTCCTCAATTCGTGCGCTTTTAATAACCTAACTAACTCCTCCACAGTGAGAGTTGACAAATCCTTTGTCTCTTCAATAGTGACCACAATACTTTCAAAATCATTCGTCAGATTTCTCAAGATGTTTTCCGCAACCCGGTTAGGAGGAACCTCTTCTCCGTTCATTTTGAGTTGGTTGACCATCTTCTGCACTCGAGCTATAAACTCGACAACTCCCTCATTTTCATTCATCTCCATATGTTCAAACTCTCTTCTGAAAGCTTGTACTCGGACTTGCGTCACGCGGGTATCTCCTTTGTATGCCACCTTCATAATTTCCCATGCTTCTTTTGCTGACTTTGCATGAGCTATTTTCTCGAATCTAGATTCATCCTCAGAGCATAGAGCTCTGATACCTTTTGTAGGGAGGTTTAACACACACATAGATCTCCACACTGGTAAGATATTATCCTCTTTGGGCCAAATCCTCACGAATTTTCTTTTTGGTACCACTCCAAAAGGCCTCTTACTAATGGAGGTATCTTATGTGTATATAAACCCATGTCCATCTCTTGTTTTATCTGATGTGGGACTTTGTTTTCACCCAACATCCTCCCCTCAAACAAAGGACTATGGTTCTCCACCTCCCCTACAACGAAAGTCCTTTCTTATCCTCGAGTATACCATGGTCAACACCGAGCATCTCTTTCGCCCTCTTTCATGATCCATGGTCACGCAACACTAAGCATCTTTTGCTCTCACCCTTTCATAATTCATCTGGCTATTTGCCACCAGCCACTTGTCAAGGCTTCACCTTATCATGGAGGGACGTACTTGTCTGAGCCCGGTCACCAAACCTGAACCATGGGCTCTGATACCATTTGTAGGGAGGTTCAATACACACACACATACGCATAGATCTCCACACTGGTAAGATATTGTCTGCTTTAGGCCAAGCCCTCACAAATTTGCTTTTGGTACCACTCCAAAAAGCCTCTTATAAATGGAGGTATCTTATGTGTATATAAACCCATATCCATCTCTTGTTTTATCTGATGTGAGACTTTGTTTGTACCTAACAATATATCATGTACGCTTGTTTTAAAAAAGAAGTGCAATCACATTCTATGAATGAATTCCTTCATAACCCTCAAAAATAAAGTAGAGAGAAATGGGAGAAAGCAGAGCCACGTTCTAACTCTTTGTTGTCTAACTATCATAAAGTCATTTTTGAAATACTTGGGAAACACTAGAATAGGAGGGGGAGGAGAGTTGAATAGTGTTGGGGAAAATTTTTTGCCAGAAGATAGTTTAACAAATTTGTTAAAGATTAAATGGTTTATGTGCAAGTTGTCAAATGCTTGAGTTATAAAGTTTTGTTTAAACTGCAAGCTCAAAAATAAAACGTTTTTCAATCGTTTATGCAAATCTACTATAGTGTTTGAGAAAGACAACCCTTAATAAAGATAAGGTTTGGTGACAAAAGCTTTTATAAACAGTTGATTTAATAAGCAACTACAAAGTTTGTAAGTAAAACATTTTGCAAGGCTAAAGTAATAAACACACAATTATTTTATACTGGTTCACTCCACTAAGCTACGTCCATTTATCCTCTAAGACCTCTTAGAGAGTTATGCTATAATCTTCAACAAGATTACAACTGAGTATTTGCACCACTTTTGGTTCCACCTAGTCAATCCTAGTAACCCCTGTTACTCTTACTAGAACCATGTATCACCCACTCCTGCTTGTACAATATTCTTCACACTCTTGGTTGTACATTATTATTCACCACTCCTGATATCCTTAGACAATCCCGATATCTTCCTGATACGCTGTCTAGTTGAGTTTCACCTCTCCTGGTTTCCACTAGACAAATCATGTACCAACATTCAAAATATTTAATCATGTATGATCAAGTGCTTTGATGCTTGTATACCTTGTTCTTGATATTTGTGAAGATCACAAAAGTAGGAAGACTTGATCAAAATCACTACACCCAAGAAAAAGACGTTAAGAAATATGAAGAATATTCTGGGAATGCTTCTCTTAAAGAATTTTACTCTAACACATCATGCAAGCTATATTTTGATAAAGTCTTGTACCTCTACAAAGTAGACTGAGTTTGACTTCTCACCTAAAAAGGTTACCAACTGTACATGAAGTTAACCTCTCTGTCTAATGGTCATTTCTCAAGAAAATATATAAATAGATCGAAGCTTGAAGAGAAGACAAGAAGGATAATATAAAGATCATTTGAATGCTAAAACAATCTTGTTGTTACTCTACTCATATATCGTTTGAAACTATTTTCTAGAGAAAAACCTTAGCAAAATCTCATATTTTATTGTACTGTCTTTATCCTCTCTTTGAGAGTTATCCATTTGTATTTTCTCATAACACTGATTGTGTTGTATAATTCTGAAAAAAAATTAAAACACTTGGTATTTAGCTCAGTTGAGTTAAAAATTCTAGACAATTGTCTAGGGTTGAGACAATAAGTGGTTAGAATACTTGTATACCGGGAATGGTTAAATTCAGAATACTTGTGTTGACTAGGTGAACCAAGAGTGGTGAGAATACTCATTGTAAACCTGGAGAGGTAAAACTTGTGTAATTTTCGTAAAGATTAGTAGAATCCCTTAAGAGTTCTTAAGGAGAATTGTATGTACCTCAGGATTGAGTGAACCAGTATAAAATCTATGCTTTATCGATTTGTTCTTTGTAACATTTTTCATGTACGCCATTTATAAAAACCTTCGTCTAAACTTATTCGAATCATAAATCTCTTACAAACCCATTAGACACTGCTTTGAGAAAGAGTTTTAAAACACTATTCACAATCCCACTATAGTGTTTTCCTGTGTTTCCAAAATAAGACAACGCAAAGACTCTAGAAAAAGACTGAATATAATTCAATAGATTAACAATCATAAGCAATAAACTCTACAATTTTTTTTAACTCTTGGATCACTACTTTCTCTTTTTATTTTTTTTCAATATATATATATATTTTTTTTACTTGGATTTACCATTCTTTTTTTCTTTTTTTTTTTAATTTTGCAATTCAACACAAACAAAAAAACTAAACAGATTTTCCTTCAAACACCAAACTCATGCTAGAAAAAAATAAATAGTTAATTGAGACTATAGTTAAAAGAATAATACAAAAATAAATCATTTCCATAAATTAAATGTGAAAGTACACCATTTTAACAAAAACTATAAAAAACACCAAAAATAAAAAACTGAACGAAATTGAATAAAATATTTTGAACTTTCCTGTTTATAAATTTATAATAACATCAATTGGTTTTTATTTATGGAAAAGTTTATGCAAATACGCTTCTTGTTTGTTTTGTCAAGACAAATCTGAAATAGTCAACCGTATATTTTCCTTAAACATGAATCAAAGATATGCTTTAATAATGCTAGATTTTATCGCAGCATGAACTCTAAGGTTCACTTGGGGGAGTGTGAGTGGATAGATTTGAGGGTGAATTAACTGTTGTTTGTTTGAGTGGATTTGGAGGTAAATGAGAGTGAATTTGGAAGTAAAGTTTATGAAAATTAGTGTAGGATTTGATTGATGTGAAGGATAAAAAAAATTTGTTTAATTGATAGAAATTAAAGATTACCAAAATGCCCTTTGTTATTAATGTAATATAAAATGAAAATTGTTAATGTTATATTTAATTGTAAAAAAGTTTATAAAGAGTAAAATATTAACATTAATTATTTAAATTAATTTTAATATTGTAAAAAAATTATTTTAGTAAAATGAATTTATTTTTAATTATAATATTTTTATAATATTATTTATTACCAAGGTGAAATTAAATATTTTTAAAAACAAAAGAAATTAATCACACAACCACCAGTACCCAAAGGCAGCCTTTCTAACTTCTCTCTTCATCCAAATCCAAAACCTTTCTTTCTCCCTCTCTCTCTCCCTTCTCACTTATCTCTCTTCACCTCCACCAAACCATCTTTCCCGCTTTCAAACTCTCGTCTTCCCACTATTCCTCCTCCCCTCTCACCATCAGCTTCCTCACCGACGACGTCCTTCGCCGCTGTTGGAAGTCCCACATCGACTAGAGATAAGGCCAATTTATAATATATAAGTGAGGTGCAAACCTCACTTTACAAGCCGACTTTGTGGGGTTAAGTTAGACTTAAAAACCCACTTTCTAATATGGTATCAGAGCCATGGTTAGAGCTTGCTCATTCCCGCTGCTTATGTCAACCTCCTCGCTTTCCTCATCAACCAGTACTTACTCCAACACTTGACGCTCCTGCCCAACACCGCCACTTTTGCTAAAGTAGACGGGAAAGAACCATTACAAGAAGACAATGAAGCGCCCTTGGCTGGAACTGTCGAGATTTGTGTCAACAGAAGAGGCACCCCGGAACCGAATCCAAGAAACGAATGCCTAGAACTCAATACAATAAGCTCTTTTGTAAAAGTGTATTTCACGTTGATAACACATGTTTTGAAATGTTTTTTCTGAAAATATGTTAAATTCTTTTTCTAGTACTTTTTCTCGAAGGGGTAAAATCTCAGTGCGCATACGTAATGATGTTTAAAAATGTTGAAAAACAATTTTTGTCCTTTGATATGTTTTAGAGTACATGATAATCGTACGTATGTAGGAAAAATGTCAAAGGTCTTGACAAAGGAAAACAAAAGTTACTGTGCAGCATTTGACTACCATTTAATAACTTTTATAAAGATAAAATAATTTTAACAAAAATTAATTTTTATTTAAAAAAAATAGAGAACTGAGGATAGCAAAAAGTAATGTCAAATAAGTGTAAAAGAAATTTTAGTATCAACGAACCATTGTACGATAACAAATGATAATTTAAGTTGAATTTTTTAAACTGTTCGTCTCTTAACCTTTAAAATACATTCATTTACATTTATTTTAATGTTTTAAAATATATTAAAAATTTCTTTAATATTCTAAATCAATATATTTTGTAGATTCAGCACAAATGAAACTAAAAAATATAACAAAATCCAAATTCAAGATTTTGTTATTACTTATAACAGATATATGATAATAATTCTCCGTTCTTTATTTTTTAAAAATAAATAAATTTGAGGTAACAAAATAAGAATATGATTTAAAAAAACAATGTATTAAAAAAACGCAACAGACATAATTGAGTTTTAAAACTCTGAAAAATACTGAAAGCTGATTTTTGACATAACGGAGATTTTAAACAGCTGGAAATTCATGAAGTTTCATAACCCCAAGAAGAAAATAGGGTTCTATAAATCCCACATAAGTAAGTGGGGTTTCAAACAACGTTGACTCTCTCAGGGGTTTAACAAACCGCGGCTAACGTCTTTAACAAGGGTTAAAACCTCAAAATCGTCATAAATAACTCTAATTAAAAGAAATTATTTTTGTAGTGATTTCATTCATACATATACATTGTAATTATATATAATATATATAAAAGTGCAGAAATTACAAATGGTTATTGAAATTAATTTTCTTAGCACCAATTAATTGTCATATGTATCTGTTTTGCCTTGTAGGAAATCTGTAAACCAAATGGCAGACAACTTTGGATATCTTTTGAGGCTATGGTAATCTACAAAGATTGTTCCAAACCTCGAAATGTAGCCTAAAGTCCATTCGAAGCTGTCTGTTAAAGACCATGCAAAATATCCTTTCACATTCACGCCATCCCTAATAAAATGAAAAAAAAAATATAAAGTTAAATTATCATATAATTAGTAAGATTTTTTTCTGGCTTTATCAAATATTTTAAATTTATATTTAATCATATAAAAAAAAGACATTTTGAACATGGTGCAAAGCACTTACTTGACTGCACTTTGAAGATAATAGAGATGATCATGAAAGTAATCAATTCTTGAAGTATCGTTTAAGGCTTCTTCAAGTGATAGAGTTGGATCACTGAATTCATCTATACCTATATATAAATATGAATAAACTATTTCTTTAATATATCAGTATGAGAAGGAAAAACACATTATATCAATTCTCTCTCTAACTCAAATGATTTCATAAATGAACATTTTCATGATTAAACTAAACTGGTACATTACCATTTTCAGTGATGAAGATCAAAGGGTTGTCATACTTTGTTTTGACATAAAGCAACAGTTCATGAATTCCTTTCGGACAGACATACAGCCATTTTGAAGTAGTCTGCAGTAAACAACTTTCCTTTTCTTCATTCAAAAACTAATTGAACTGAAGCATTCATATGAAGTTGCAGTTTCAACAAAATATAATTACAAACTTACCTTTTCACCAATAGGTGTTCCATTACGTTCACCTGTCAAGATTCTAAATCATGCTCTACTGATAACATAAATTAACAAAATAAATACTTGATTTTGATGCATCAACTGCAACTTGAAGTCAACTTTATATCTCCAAAAGATGGATTAGAATAAGAACGATAAATTGGATAGTATCATATGATTTCATTATTCTTTCATATGTTAAACTCTATGTTCGATAAAAATGAGATAGATATTAAGCACTTACTTGTAAGAATAACAAGAGAATCTGTGAGGTAGCTAGGCCTTGCTTCACTTAATTCAGGTGCATCAGTAGCATAATAAGAAGTATAGTAGTTTAATCCAATAAAATCAAAGGACCCTCTTAAAAGTTTGATTTCATTAGCAGAGAACTTTGGTAATCGACTCCCTACCAAAGATTGCATGGATTTAGGATATTCTCCAATTGTCAATGGCTCCATAAACCTACATTACAATATTTCAATTAGTTTTTTGGACAAATATATTGGATTATTTACGTGTAAACTAACATAAATTAGTTATAGAGATTATTAGTTTAATCATAGCATTATAGTTGAGTAGATAATCAGTCTTTATTATTGAATTTTTTATCTGATAATCTGTCATGGATTGGACTGCTCTTTTGGTGTTCTATATGAGAAGTTGTGTTCTTATCTGACCACTATATCAATTAGACTTTTTATGTCTATGACTAATCATAAAATGAAAGTAATTTTCTCTACACACATCTATTACATTCCAGAGTTTAATTATGAGGAAAACATATTATATCATGATGCATCATTGTGTGACAAGATTTGAATCTTTTCTCCTACAATATATTGACTTAAACTGAAAAAATAAGTTATAATCACTATCATAGTAAAGTTGAGTTCCACATTAGAACTTAGCTCTTAAAGTAGTTACCATCCAAACATAAAATCAAGGGCTCTTTGTGCAGCAAACTGATCCAACTCTGTATCATAGAGTGGTACTATCCAATGACATGCCAATGATATCCCTATCATACCCTTTTGAGAAACCTACATATATATGAAGGAAATTTGAAGTTTAGGACTATTTTATTATGACTCTTTGATTAAATAAGGAAACCAATACACTTTTCTGATTGCATTTCAAAATACAAAATATGTAATCAAACCTGATACTTTGTATTATAGACATTGACAGCAGCTGCATGAGCTAGTAATTGATTGTGAGTAACAATGTAGGGTTCAATGGCTGAATCACCATCAGTACAGGATAAGTTTTGCCAGGTTGAACATCTTCCAGGTGGTGAAATACCATCAGCATACCCATATTTACTAAAGGTCCATGGTTCATTTAATGTAATCCAATGTTTTACTCTGTCTCCAAATTCTTTAAAACAAAGTTCTGCATAATCTTGAAAATCATTCCTAGATAGTGATAAACAAAGTAGATAGATATCAGTTAAAATATGTTCACACAAGTATATTTTGATTATTTGATGTAAGTAATGTGAGTTACACTATATCAGGACTTAAAAAACCATCATATGCATCTTCTAAGGCTTGAGGAAGGTCCCAATGAAATATGGTCACAAAGGGTTCAAGCCCTGCATTACGGATGTCAACAAATTGAATTACTTGTTTCAATTTCAAAACTAAATTATAAAAAATGAAGTTAACAAAAAATTATCAACTACATATTAACCTTTAGCTAATAGTTCATTGATGAGGTTGTTGTAATAGTTGACTCCTTCCTTGTTCACACCTCTGCTAACCTTTCCTTCTGAAATTAGCCAAAGAATCTAATATTTAAATAGATAGCCATCAATTTATACAATACTATACTTCTATTATTGCAATGATTAAGGAGTGCTAATGTACAAAATTATAAGAAAGTGAAGTTTTTATATAGTTCCCAGTTTCTTACTTGGAAGTATTCTGGACCAAGAGATTGAGAATCTGTAGGCATCCATGTTCATTTCCTTAATTATTTCAATATCTTCCTGTGTTATTAGATATGAAAACAATTTCAATTATGCTTTATTTTTATTGCTTCACTAGACATTAATGTATCAAAGGGTCTTTATTATCGTTACCTTATAATGATGGTATTGATCAATGCTAACATCTCCATTACTTCTGTCCAATATTTTATCTGTCATGTTTCACACAAAATATGCTACAATTTGTAACAATAGACATGTCTCTATCACATCAAGTACATAATAATAGTTTTAGAAAAATAAACTAAGAAAACTCTATCAAAACTATACTACATTTCAATACAATATCACGAACTCAATAACTTACCATACATAACAAGCTATAATTGAACACACTATAAAATAATTTAGTGAACATGGATTGTACTATAGGCAAAGAAACAAAAGAACCTGGGTAATTATGAGTGTATGTGTCCCATATGCTTGGTCCTCTGCCACCAACATTAGCTGCACCTTCACACTGGTTTATATGCTAATTAAACATCTTTCAAGATTATTGCAAAAACAAAAATTCTTTGAAAATAAAAGGATTATTGCAAAATTTTGTCCATTTGTGAAACTTTCCCTGCATGCATAATTTTTATAAAAATTTACAAGAAATAAATTTGCTATAAAATTTTATTCAGAATTTACAATGTCTCACTAAATAATATAAACAAAATATAAAAAGTTATCACAGTTTTGGAGTACCTGATAAGCAGATGATGCTGTCCCAAATATAAAATTTTCGGGAAAACTGCTTCTGTTAAGAGATGTACTCCTAAAATCATCAGTGAAAAAAGTTGAAATTGCAGCTTCAGTACCGATTGGTGCTGATCTCATAATCTGCAAAAAAACATAGAGAAGATGTAAACTCAATGACAAAGCTGCAATCTTCATAGTTGTTTCACTTTCATTGCAGATGTATGCACTATTATTACACAAGACTATATAACTAAGGAACTCTATTATTGCAAAGCAAAGATAATGTATATTAAAATTAAATTCTATTTTATAAAGAAATCACCTTGATGTGAAGTGTGTTTTCCTTATTAGTTTGAGGAAAATATATTGTGGTATATTAACTAAATAGTGGAGAAATCTGATTTACAAACCAAGAGTAAAAGAAATATAAACATAATGATACAGTAACAACATGATTTGTTTGAATAGAAGAAGTTAAAGGAACCATCAACTTATTGGACTATTTATTTAAGCCGTTTCTTAGAAAAAAAAAAATCAATAAAATACTCATTATAGTTTATAACATACTCATGTGAAGTTATTTAAAAAGTATGTAAAAAATGGTCAGAAGAGTTTTTTCTTAACCACAAACGAAGTATATTAATTTATAATTATGTAAGAACTATTTAAAAACAATCTTTTTTAATGAATAATTGATTTTTGTCATAATCAGATCCATTATATGATTGCATGTTTGACTTTTTTAATATTATAATAAACACCACGAGAAGCACTTTACTAAAGAATATTAAAAAAGAAAACTAAACAAGCTCACATGATGTCATCATCCATGCAGTATATTAATTGCATCCTATCATCAATGTGTCCCAAGCTTTATTATCCCTTTAAAACTTATTGATAGATAATAACATCTTCATTATTTTATCTTTTATGTTTTAGTTAAAATAATATAGTGATGATTAGATGGGTATATAGTTACTTAAATAATATTTTATTTTATAAAAAAGTAATTTAGAATAATTTAAAAAGGATAATATGTATCTAAAATGATATTTGTATTGTTACTATTATTAGTAATAATATTTTAATAATTTACGATAAATTGTGTAATAGCCTATAAAATTGTGTATTAAAAGTGATAATATGTTTTAAATAATGAGACTTACTTATATTAATACTAAAAGTTCAAATTTATAAATAAAATTTTAGTTAACGAGTTTCATTGTATAAGAATATACTATTTTTCTAAAACACATTCTTTAAGAATATTTTATCATCTTTCTTTGTTTGAAAATCATAGAATGTCTAAATGATTATTGAGACGAGATTTTCAAATCTGTCCGATCTAGTTATGTAGAAGAATAAGTTAGTTTATGCTCTTTTCTTTAGTTTGTGCGTTTCTCCATGTATGTGGTTGTTCTCGTTTTGCATGTGTTATCTGAATTATTTATAGGATTCTTTACTAATCAGTAATACTAACTTTATATCATGATCATGTTTTGGTGGCTTCTAGAAACAAATAAAATGCTTTGAATCGTTGGAACTTATCTTAGCACTCTTAGAATAGTTTGATCCTTTAAAAAGTAAAGGAAGTTAAATACCTTTGTTTTTTTTAAGTTTTAATGTTATGGGAATTGTGCATGCATGTTGGTTGTTTGTGATTGATGGAACGAAAACCACCTCTTCCCCTTCTTCCAAATTAATTTTCGAAAACCACCTCTTCGTCTTCTCTTCTCTATCGTTCGTCTTTCCCCCTTTCTCTTTCGTCTTATCTCCTTTCTCTCTAAAGTTTCGTTTCTCTCCCTCTTAACCTCCAATGTAATAACCTTCATTGTCACCTCTCGGTTGCTCCACCATCTTCGATATATCTTTGGTTTCCTCCACCAATGCGTTAACCTTCACCTACGTGCCGCTATGTTGAGGTGCATAAGTCTTGGGTTTTGCTTTCTCTTATAAGCTAATTTGTTGTTGATTGTTGGATTTCTTGAGAACTTTATGATGGTTGGGCTCTTATTTTGATCTATTTTTGTTGCTTTGTAAAGGTTGTTGCTTGTCATTGATGTTGTGGGAAACATTATTCTATTACTTAACAAAATATCACGTATCATTAACAAAATATACAAGCTACAAAAATGTGACAAAAGAAAATATTCATATTCTTCCAATAGAAATTGATATATCATATTGACATCTACTTTGTCATCATCAAAGTAATTCCTACATTGACTACGTACATCAATCCCATTTAAATCAATTTGTTCTTCAACCATTTTTAACTTTCTCTCCAAAACAAAACCCATCCTCCCGTCAACTCATCTACCACATAACTCATTTAATAAACTCCTACTAGTCTTAACATTTTCTTGCAACTCTAAAAACCAACTAAACAGGATGCTTTGAATAAAACATCTTTTGTTCTGAGTCAACCTTAGATTCAAATCACCAACTTATTTCGTTTTGAACGAATGTCAAAACACTTGCATACAAAATTACTTTTATAAATGAGAGATAAAAGGAAAAAAAAATAGAGAGATTTTCTAACAATGGACACATACTTCCATGATCACATTCACCGTATTTCTCTATTTCACAATATAAAATACAAAAAGAGAAAAGGAAAATGGGCTATCGAAACAACAAATCACCAAAACTGTGACATCCCAAAATATATAGCAATGTATATATGTAGAATGCATCTATTATAATAATAAAAAGCAGTTAAGAGTACACAGTAGATAGGATTAAGGAGTACAGTTATCCAAGTCTGGCTGGGAAGTTTTAAAACTTAAGTACAAGTCCATAATTCTCCAAAATACATTATTGAATAAAGGTTAAATGGGACCTAAAGATTGTTTCCAAAATACAGATCATGATAAAATGAAGGCTAGAAGTCTTTCAAAATAAAGAGCTATTTAAATTAAGAGCTAGTAGAAATCCTAAGCACTAGGGGCTGGGTCTTCCTCAACTTCCAGAGCTTGCTCCAAAGGTACATCATCACCTACTGCTCACATCCAAAGGATTGGATGATCATCGCAAGGGGGAAAGCAAACACATGCAACACATACAAATGCAAGGGTGAGCTAGGTCTCAAACAATCATACAATTCATTTTCAATCAATCTAGCATTTCCCAGAATATCCATACACACATAAACACCTTAGTCATCACAAACATAAGCATTTATTTCATAAAACTCATCAAGACAAGCATCCTATCATGTTAAGACTCCTAGACACGTCCGGACATAGAATGTATGTAGAGCTGGGGCGGGTTGTGCACTTGTGATGGCCCCTACTGCTTTGCAAAGCCATTGCCGAGGGATTCCACCCGACCATACACAAGGCTAGTCCGTTACCGCGGAATAGACCTTCAGTGATAGCGCCTACCCTAGGACCTCCCACTACTCCCACCACACGCGTCAATCCTCTCTAAGTGAGAATGAAAGACCGTTGGAGTGTTAGGGATAACCCCCCATATGGAAGCCTCTCACATTCATTCAATACACTAACTGATCCCACCGAGAGATCTTAATTTCATATTCAATCCGACCACTTTAAATCACATGATATTCCTCTTGAATCAATAATGTACCTCATAAACCACTTTGATTCATCAAACATAAACTTTCATAGTCATTCAAGTGCATTCTTACTATATTGTCTCATACCAAATCCATACACCATCATACAACATCAACCATGTCATAAAACCCACTCATACATTACATACTTTCACAAAATCATCACTTATTAACACAAATTTCTTTAGGACTTTTAATTTTCAATACTTAAGTAATTCAAACAGCTTGGAGACCCTCACCAATGGCTCCGAAAGGGTCAAAACCCCCCAGAACGACCTAAAGAACGTCCAAAACAGACATTCGAAACCCCGAAAACCACCCAAAACTGTCCTGAATGATTTTCCGACGACAATAATCGATTATCATATGTGATAATCGATTATTTGCGAGAGCATTGAAGAGAATACAACTCTCTGACTAAAATAATTGATTATCAAGTGAGATAATCGATTATTCTTATCAGTTTTTTACAGCAACGTGATTTTTCTGGTTTTGGTGCATCTTAGACACTTTAATGAGTTTCTAACACTCCAAACTTGATCTATATGACGAAATAAACTTGTATAACTGATTCTAATACTTCCTAATCTTATTATCTAGTGATTTAATGTTGATTTAAACTCTAAACCCTCAATTTCATCAACCTAGGTACTCAATTCTGAATCTACCACTTATAAATTATTTTTAACACTTTTAACACTCCTAATGAGTCACAATTAACTTACCCAAGTTATCTAAACTGATCCTAACAACTTGAAATACAAAATTCAGATTTTGACTACCTTAGTTCTCTTCATAGGTTATAAACTTCAATGATTCACATGGTTATTTCCTAATAAATTATTTAACCGAATTCATTTCTTCTAAGCATTCAAAATTATCACAGCATTGTATCAATACCAGTTCCTAATCATCCAATTCACAGTTCATACCAACATTAGTACAACATGATCACACAATTTCTTCATTTTCAACCAACACAATTTAAACATGTTCATCACCAAAACAACATAACAGTAAAAAGCAAAATAAATCCGAAAAGCATATCATACATCATCTAAAATTGTAACTAGCTCCCCTTACCTGGAAGTTGAGCAGTACAACTTGCTAGAATACTTTAAACAGGACCCCACACAGCGGAGAACCAAACAGGACCTACAGATCACCACATTGGTGACAGCCAACAACTCTTAGAGCTAGAATAGGGCAAGGAATGAAAGGAAGAATACACAAGGCACATGCAAGAGCAAAATCGCATGCCCTAATTTCAAGAACAGTGGAAGAAAAGGGCAAAACCACTTACCCGCTATAGAACGCGAAACCGATCGGTTCAAGTCGAAGCTCTCGACTCCGGGAACGCAGAATCACCACATAAATGACAATGCAATGGCTGGTGTAATGTGGAGATTAGAGAGAAGGTAGAGGAAGAAGAAGAAGCTTTCTAGAGAGAGGAACACTTTTAAGAAAATGAGTTCAGCTTCTTTTTTCTAAAAGTTTAGCAGAAACTATAAAATTGTTTTTTTTAATAAAAAGCCCCTCCCCTTTTTCTTAATAATGTTTTCACCCCCATCCTCTTTTAATATATACATATATATTTTTAGGTTCTTACATTCTCCCCAACAACAAAAATTTTCGTCCTCGAAAATTCACTTATCAGATAGAAGGAACACCCTACTCTCATCACATTCTCTAATACAACCACGTATTTTGACTAAGATACTACTCCCCAACGATCTGTCTAAATCGAAAAGCCATGCCTCTGTGTTAAATGCTCTAGTGTTCAATAGTGTAGATTGGTTTAGCCATTATTCTCAAAACAAATCTAAACCTATACGCCTCAACTTTTAAGTACCTTTCTTTCATATAACCAATCCTATGGTGTCTGCCACACTGCTAACCACTTATCAATCTTCTGCTACTTCTTGTAAATCTCTTTTAAGACTTCCACTAATCTAGTCTTCAATTTAACCCTTGACTCATACTCATTTACCTCCTCTTGCTTCTTCTAAGAACCACCATACCACTGACTTGATCACTACCGCTTCTGATTTAACTACCATGTTTTATGCTCTTGATCACCCTTAACCACATCCATTATGAGGACTTCACATTACTTTACTGATCTCCACTCTTGAGTAGTATAGGTTCCAGCTATACTATCCCATTACCAAATTAAATTTTTACTCCGTTGCAGCGACAAAACCAATTTGAGCACTCTATCTTCACTTCGTTATCTCCCTAACTTGAACCATATGTAGTTCTTGATCCACTAGCCTACACTCATACTTAGATCTGTAACCTCTTCAACTTGAGATCACTAGCTTGATCAGTATCAAGCCAACTCATGATACATCTTAAACTAGGATTGTCCAAACTGCGCTTTCTCAACCATTTTGAGAAACCCACTAGTTATAGTATTTCAACTATACTAACGAAATCACTTTACAGCTTCACTAGAGACCCCAATCTTCATATTCTTCAACCAACTCTTACTCAATCCTTATCAAACCAAGAACCTGAATCTTCTCTTTGTTCAAACCATCTGTTAACATAACCTTACCTCTAGATTGCCACTATAACTCAAAACCACAGCTCAAATAGTCTCCTTCGTCCATTGACCCACTTTTCCCATTCCAAAGCCATTAATACTTTCTCACTTTAAAGTTGACCCTATAGCTTGCAACCGAAGGCTCACTTATCTTCCCTGCCTGATACATGTTTCTTTCACAGCTAAACTCACTTCTGACTCTTGAAGATTACCAAACACTCCCAACTCATGCTCATATAACAACACCAATACTGTTTCAAAGAACTCGTCCCTCATAAACCACCAATCCACAATTTTGAAAGCTCTTCATGCATACCTATTATTGACAATAACATGCTCAACATCATCTGCTGCGCTACTCTGATCATTATACTTCCTTACTCACCAATTTACTGAAAAGAACACTTCCTTCATGACAACTGAAACCAGAAAATGATCACCCTCGAAGAACCTTTCTCAGAACTTCTATGACCTTACAAAACCCTGAAAACTATTCCCTTGCATAATAGCCTTGTCATTCCATTTCTTCAACACTGTTTTCTACTCCACAAAACGACCATGCCCGAAATCACTCTTGATTGTTAAGACTTATACTAGACTATGCCAACCTGTCCTCTATTTCTCTTCTGCGATTCTTCAACCTTGTAGTTCTCCCTATGATTATAATGAGTCCAAATATTATTGCTCTAACTCAGCCTCCATCTTCCTCTTGCACTACACAACTTAAACAGGAACCACCCAAAAAATTTTGACACTGGTGTTGCCTAAGACCCCACTCCAAAGTGAATTCCACTTCTCCAAGTTATAAAATCCCATACGTGTTGCAGAACACCAACCAAAACCCTTACACCATAAAGATTTATCTTCTCTTTTTCACATATCCATGCTAACCTCTTTTGATTCTCACACCCCTTTTTCTTCACTTTCTAATTTGATCCAAAATTGATATATAACCGTTGACTTTTCTTCTTGAAATACGAAGCTTCTATTGAAGACTATAAAGCACTAGAGAACTAGTTTGAAATAACAAACCTCCCTTGAATCACACCTCAAACTTACGATAGAGCAACATCATCTCTTCTTCATTTGCAATTGACAAACATCTTGAATTCTCATAACACTTGCTTCCATCTTTCGCTCAACTATACTTGATGCACCACCTTCGTTCTCCTTCCTTGCCAAGAAACCACTCCATATAAACTTCAAACTTGAGCCCTTATATTAACTCCACAAACGCCACATCACTCATAATTCTTCTTGCACTCATCCCGGCTAGATTAACTTAAAACCTTCTTTTTCAAGAATTGCCTTCTTCAACTTGGAATCGTCAAAATACAAACCCTATCTTTAATCCTCTAAACCTCAAGATACCCTTAACCAACAATACCAATCCTCTGACCTTATCTGAACTTACCAACTCACTGCCTTCTGCAATCCATCATTCAACATCCACTTCTCTCTTGATCAAACTCAGCCGAACACTAGACATCACCATAAAATCACACCCAAAGAAAATTAACTTTATCAGAACATGCAACTTCATAACTCTGAACATCTCAACCAACCCAAACTTCTCTGATCATTCTCGATACCCTCTTCAGCAACTTATACTACAACCATCCTTTATCATCTGTTCTAAAACATTTCTTCTCCTTTCTTCATCCACTGTGCTCTTAATTCTCTGACCTTATACTTTCTTACCAAACTGACATTCTGATGTACTCCTTCCTTCAACATTTGAAATCTCTCATCTCACCCAATGATCAAACCTTTATTCTATACGAACCACTAATCTTGAAACATTCTTCTAAACTTGACTATGCATTATGTAATTGCGATTAATGCTTAACCACTCCATTTGGTTATTCAACTCACAGCCCTACAATACTTCAATTCTCCTCACACACTTCATGTTTCCTCAACTTGGAGATCCGGCTTCTATTACACCCTCCTTAAATCCGTTCTATGTTTTACACACTGCTCCTCAAACCCTTCTTCTTCTACTTCCTATCAAAATAACGATTTCCCGTGGTCCACTTATTTCTTTCTTAACTTAAGCTTCAAACCATCTATCACTTCTCTTATTCAGATTCCAATCACCGCCGATACATTGGTCCATGTTACAAATCTCACCCAATGCTACCCCGTCGCTCACCAACACTTCCCTTTCTTCTAACCTCTGACGTTATTGATACACTAAACTAAACTGATCTCTCAAACTTTGTCACACCCATGCTTACCCAAAGCTCCTCTTATTCTAACCTTCAAACCCAACTCTTCTTGTGGAATACACGGTATCTAACCTTCTGACTCTATTCTTGAAAACTTCTTTACCCCAAAAACATTACTTATAAACTCCAACATCTTCACCCATCCTTTGAAACCTAAACTCTGGTCTTCTATCTCCTTATCTTCGAGGCAAGAATTTGCCTTAAAGGCTCTAACCAATTCTAATGAAGGTATACATATCAAGTTGTCCTTGAATCTGCATCCCTCCACCACTATAGAGCACAGTACACTACCACAAAGGCAAGAACAAGACAAAGATTTCTAAAGACAATCACACTGGAACCACAACTCTATCTTTCCCCAAACCTTCAGAATTAAGAAAGGAAAATCATCTCTGGTAAAAGTCATGAGTGTGCACCCTCATCACTCCTATCAAGACGTTTTCTGTTCTCAAAACCTCTAGTTAGAAACAATAATCTACTATCTAGACTTGGAGGAAATGGTAAATTATACCATTTAGACTCAATTCTTCATAGAGAAGACACGACAAACCCACAACTCACAGGTCATCCTAAGGACAAACTGCTCTGATACCATAAATGTGACATCCCAAAATATATAGCAATGTATATATGTAGAATGCATCTATTATAATAATAAAAAGCAGTTAAGAGTACACAGTAGATAGGATTAAGGAGTACAGTTATCCAAGTCTGGCTGGGAAGTTTTAAAACTTAAGTACAAGTCCATAATTCTCCAAAATACATTATTGAATAAAGGTTAAATGGGACCTAAAGATTGTTTCCAAAATACAGATCATGATAAAATGAAGGCTAAAAGTCTTTCAAAATAAAGAGCTATTTAAATTAAGAGCTAGTAGAAATCCTAAGCACTAGGGGCTGGGTCTTCCTCAACTTCCAGAGCTTGCTCCAAAGGTACATCATCACCTACTGCTCACATCCAAAGGATTGGATGATCATCGCAAGGGGGAAAGCAAACACATGCAACACATACAAATGCAAGGGTGAGCTAGGTCTCAAACAATCATACAATTCATTTTCAATCAATCTAGCATTTCCCAGAATATCCATACACACATAAACACCTTAGTCATCACAAACATAAGCATTTATTTCATAAAACTCATCAAGACAAGCATCCTATCATGTTAAGACTCCTAGACACGTCCGGACATAGAATGTATGTAGAGCTGGGGCGGGTTGTGCACTTGTGATGGCCCCTACTGCTTTGCAAAGCCATTGCCGAGGGGTTCCACCCGACCATACACAAGGCTAGTCTGTTACCGCGGAATAGACCTTCAGTGATAGCGCCTACCCTAGGACCTCCCACTACTCCCACCACACGCGTCAATCCTCTCTAAGTGAGAATGAAAGACCGTTGGAGTGTTAGGGATAACCCCCCATATGGAAGCCTCTCACATTCATTCAATACACTAACTGATCCCACCGAGAGATCTTAATTACATATTCAATCCGACCACTTTAAATCACATGATATTCCTCTTGAATCAATAATGTACCTCATAAACCACTTTGATTCATCAAACATAAACTTTCATAATCATTCAAGTGCATTCTTACTATATTGTCTCATACCAAATCCATACACCATCATACAACATCAACCATGTCATAAAAACCACTCATACATTACATACTTTCACAAAATCATCACTTATTAACACAAATTTCTTTAGGACTTTTAATTTTCAATACTTAAGTAATTCAAACAGCTTGGAGACCCTCACCAATGGCTCCGAAAGGGTCAAAACCCCCCAGAACGACCTAAAGAACGTCCAAAACAGACATTCGGAACCCCGAAAACCACCCAAAACTGTCCTGAATGATTTTCCGACGACAATAATCGATTATCATATGTGATAATCGATTATTTGCGAGAGCATTGAAGAGAATACAACTCTCTGACTAAAATAATTGATTATCAAGTGAGATAATCGATTATTCTTATCAGTTTTTGACAGCAACGTGATTTTTCTGGTTTTGGTGCATCTTAGACACTTTAATGAGTTTCTAACACTCCAAACTTGATCTATATGACGAAATAAACTTGTATAACTGATTCTAATACTTCCTAATCTTATTATCTAGTGATTTAATGTTGATTTAAACTCTAAACCCTCAATTTCATCAACCTAGGTACTCAATTCTGAATCTACCACTTATAAATTATTTTTAACACTTTTAACACTCCTAATGAGTCACAATTAACTTACCCAAATTATCTAAACTGATCCTAACAACTTGAAATACAAAATTCAGATTTTGACTACCTTAGTTCTCTTCATAGGTTATAAACTTCAATGTTCACATGGTTATTTCCTAATAAATTATTTAACCGAATTCATTTCTTCTAAGCATTCAAAATTATCACAGCATTATATCAATACCAGTTCCTAATCATCCAATTCACAGTTCATACCAACATTAGTACAACATGATCACACAATTTCTTCATTTTCAACCAACACAATTTAAACATGTTCATCACCAAAACAACATAACAGTAAAAAGCAAAATAAATCCGAAAAGCATATCATACATCATCTAAAATTGTAACTAGCTCCCCTTACCTGGAAGTTGAGCAGTACAACTTGCTAGAATACTTTAAACAGGACCCCACACAGCGGAGAACCAAACAGGACCTACATATCACCGCATTGGTGACAGCCAACAACTCTTAGAGCTAGAATAGGGCAAGGAATGAAAGGAAGAATACACAAGGCACATGCAAGAGCAAAATCGCATGCCCTAATTTCAAGAACAGTGGAGGAAAAGGGCAAAACCACTTACCCGCTATAGAACGCGAAACCGATCGGTTCAAGTCGAAGCTCTCGACTCCGGGAACGCAGAATCACCACCTAAATGACAATGCAATGGCTGGTGTAATGTGGAGATTAGAGAGAAGGTAGAAGAAGAAGAAGAAGCTTTCTAGAGAGAGGAACACTTTTAAGAAAATGAGTTCAGCTTCTTTTTTCTAAAAGTTTAGCAGAAACTATAAAACTGTTTCTTTTAATAAAAAGCCCCTCCCCTTTTTCTTAATAATGTTTTCACCCCATCCTCTTTTAATATATACATATGTATTTTTAGGTTCTTAAAAAAACAATAGAGGGGAACGTGCCCATGCCAAAAATAGTGGAAAAAAGGGAAAAGCGTTCACAGGTGGTGGACGTTTCATCGAAAAACAGAGAGAAAGGTGAAAACTCAGATAAAACAAGGGAAGAGTCCAAACACTTTCGAAAAATTGAGATGGAGATGGGAGAAAGCTTTTCGAAACCTAATTTTCCCGTCCATGTCACTATTTTTGTTTTTTCTTTAAATTAAATGGACCAATGATTGTCCGAAACGTGTGGTTGTCATGTTATTGTCAAAATTTATTTAAAGTATCATGGTCGTTGATTTGTCTGTGAATGATTATTATGTAATAGTTATATAAAAATAACTATAAGTCAATTTATACATAAACTAATTTTAACTAAAAAAATTATTTAATTTATTTTTTTCTTCAAGAGTACTTTCTGATAACTATATCTAAACAAACTGTACTATTTTCATGGCTGTAGTAATTTCACCAACAACTAAATAAACCATGCTAAAATTCGGCGCCCTTTGTAAGAGTACTTTTTAGAAATTTGTAATAAATTAAGTTAATATTTGCTTAATTAAATAGAATGTGTTTAAATAGTTTATATTTGCTTAATAAAAAAATTCACAGAAGTTTAACAAAAATAAGAAATAAAAAACGGGGTTTTAATATGCCTGAACTTTTTTATCCCATTTTTATTTCTTTACTTTTCCTCATTAAATCCTTATCACAAGATATATTACTTTTTTTCTTTCTCTCTTTCTTTTATTTTTTAATCTGATTATATCATTACATATATCACTAGCTTGTTATCTTTCATTAATTTACAATTATTTTCTCTTATTTTATCTTATTTATCTCATTTATTAGCTTTCTTTATTATTAATATTATTATTATTATAATAATTAACTATGCTTAGAAAATATAGAAAAAGTAGTTAACTTTCACTCTATCACAACCACTCATTCGTTAATGGTGATGGATTACGTCGTGTGAATAACTGTTGGAAGACTCAATACTCTATTGGTTGTTGACCGAGCCATCAAGGGAAAAAACGTTCACCAACCTTAATTCAAAAATTACGTAATTAATATTATTTCCATGCACTGCACCGAATCACATCCATAAGCTTCACTTTAAATCTCACAGTTTCATTCATCCTTTCTCTTCCCTATTCTTATCATGGCAGCAGAAATGGTTACAGGTGTTCTTGTTTCTACTTTCCTCGAGAAGACTATCGACACTTTGGCTTCTCGTCTTGTCCACATATTACGTCAAAGAAAGCACAAGAAGGAACTCAACAACTTGAAGATGAAGTTCCTTGCCATTGATGTTGTGGCTCTTGATGCAGAACAAAAGCAGTTCAAAGATCCACGCGTCAGAGATTGGCTTCTCAGGGCCAAAGATGTTGTGTTTGATGTAGAGGATCTCTTGGATGAGATAGATTATGAACTCTCCAAAAGTCATGTGGAAGCTGAGTCTCAGAGTGCTACTAACAAGGTGTGGAATTCCCTCAATTCTTCTTTTGTCAGTTTCTTTGAAATAGAAATTGAATCCAGGATGGAAGAAGTCATTGAGGACCTAGAAGATCTTGCAAACGAAAGCTATATTCTAGGTTTGGAAAAGGGTGGTGGTGTTGGGATTGGATCAGGATCGGGTAGTAAATTAACATATACGTCTTTGCCAAATGAAAGTGTTATTTATGGCAGAGATGATGACAAAGAATTTGTCTTTAACTGGCTCACATCGGACACTCCCAACAACCTATCTATACTTTCTATTGTGGGCATGGGTGGGATGGGTAAAACCTCTCTTGCCCAACATGTATTCAATGACCCAAGACTTGAAGGTAAATTTGATACTAATGTTTGGGTCAGTGTTCCACATGAATTTGATGTTCTCAAAGTATCAAGAGCAATTCTTGACACAATAACTGCTTCAACTGATCATAGTATACAGCAGGAAGTAATTCAGAGAAGATTGAAAGAAGAACTTATGGGGAAGAAATTTCTTCTCGTTTTGGATGATGTTTGGAACGAAAGACCATCTAAATGGGAAGATGTGCAGAAGCCCCTAGTTTTCGGAGGCCAAGGCAGTAGAATTCTTGTCACTACACGGAGTGAGAAGGTTGCTGTTACCATGCGATCAGAAAAGCACCTCTTGCAAGCATTAAAAGAAGATCATTGTTGGGACTTGTTCGCAAAGCATGCATTTGAAAATGCTGATCCACAACCAGACCCAGACTTCATAGAGATTGGTAAGAAGATAGTGCAAAAATGTAATGGGCTTCCTTTAGCCTTAAAAACTATGGGAAGTCTATTACGCAATAAATCATCCCTTTGGGAATGGGAAAGTGTTATGAAAAGTGAGATATGGCATTTTTCAGAAAATGAGAGTGATATACTCCCTGCTTTAAGACTGAGCTATTTCCATCTTCCTTCTCATCTGAAGAAATGCTTTGCTTTTTGTGCCTTATTTCCCAGAGGTTATCGGTTTGACAAGGAGTGTTTAATTCAATTGTGGATGGCTCAAAATTTTCTAGCAAACCCTCTACAGAAAAAGAGTCCTAAAGAAGTTGGTGAAGAATATTTCAATGATCTATTATCTTGGTCCTTCTTTCAACAAGCAAGCAACGAAGAGGAAAAGCGTTTTATCATGCATGACCTTCTAAATGATTTGGCAAAATACGTCTGTGAGGACATATGCATCAGGTTAGGAGTTGATGAACCAAAAGGTATACCCAAAACAACCCGTCATTGTTCATTTTCATCCTCTAAATTATGCTTTGATGGGTTTGGGAGTTCGATTGATACTCAAAAGTTGCATACATTTACGCCAACAGATCGGGGTTGGGTTTGGGTTTGCAAGATGTCGATAAATGACTTGTTCTCCAGATTTAAGTTGATACGTGTTTTGTCTCTGTGTCATTGTCGTAGCATTGTGGAGGTGCCTAAATCTGTAGGAAATCTTAAGCATCTTCTTTCATTAGATATATCCTATACTCAAATAGAAAAACTACCTGAATCAATAAGTTTACTTTTCAAATTGCAAATACTGAAGCTAAACAATTGTCGAAAATTAAAGGAGCTTCCGTCATGTTTACATCAACTCGACAGTTTGCGTTGTCTTGAATTAGTAGGTATTGGAGTGAAAAATGTGGTAGAACATTTGGGAAAGCTGAAGAATCCTCAAGTATCGATGAGTTCATTTCATGTTGAGAAAAGTAAGAAAATCAATATTCAGCAATTAGGAAAACTCAATCTTCTTGGAAGTCTAACAATTGATGATCTGCAAAATATTGAGAATCCCTCTTATGCATTAGAAGTAGATTTGAAGAACAAACCACATCTTGTGGAGCTACGGTTAAAATGGAATTTCATTGGCAGCTCTTCTGTTGATTCAGAAAAAGCTGAGGATGTAATTGAGAATCTACGACCTTCAAAATACTTGAAGAAGTTGTCAGTAAGTAACTATATTGGTAAGCAATTTCCAAATTGGTTACTCCATAATTCATTACCGAATCTGGTGTCCTTAGTGTTGGAGGAATGTGAATCTTGCCAACGTTTACCTCCGCTTGGACTTTTGCCATTTCTCAAGTACCTGGAGATTTCAGGGTTTGATGAGATAGTGAGTATTGATGCTGATTTTCATGGGAACAACTCTTCTTCATTTAAATCCCTTCAAAAATTATATTTCTCAAATATGAGGCAATGGGAAAAGTGGGACTGCCAAGCTGTGACAGGTGCTTTTCCACGTCTAGAATTTTTTTCCATAGGAAATTGTCCTAAGCTGAAAGGACACCTGCCAAAGTTTGTTGCTTTAAAATCCCTGTATGTCTTTCACTGCGAACAACTTGAAGCTTTGATGGTCAGTGCGCTAGAATTACGTCTACAAGATTGTGGAAAGCTGCAGATGGAGCGATCTACAATGAAAAAGCTCACAATGGATGGGCACCACATGGCAGCATCATTGGTGGCAATGGTTGGACGTATGCTATTCGAAACTTCTCTTGAAAACCTTTCCATTTGTTCACTTCTGGAGTCAATAAGTTATGATTGTGTCTCTATAAGGATCTTTCCACTGGATTTTTTCCCAACACTCAGGACCCTTGAACTCAGTGGATTTCCTAATCTACATCTGATTTCACAGGATCAAGTTCACAATCATCTCCAGCATCTGACAATCAAAGACTGTCCAAGACTTGAGTTGTACGGAGGTTTGTCATTAAATCTAAAACACATTACAATCAATAATTGCTTTAGATTTGTTGGCTCACTGAAAAGAGCTTTCAGATACAGTCCTTCCTTGGAAAGCTTAAGGATTGAAAAGGTAGAGGTGGAATGTTTTCCTGATGAAGGTTTGCTTCCACTCTTTCTTTCCTCTCTAGTAATATCTGATTGCCAAAATCTAAAAAAACTGAACTACAAGAGTCTCTTAGAACTCTCATCTCTTGGAACACTGCGTCTTTGGAACTGTCCCAACCTCCAAAGCTTACCAGAGGAGGGTCTTCCCAAATCAATTTCATTTCTTGAAATACGCGAGTGTCCTTTGCTGGAACAGCGTTGCCATAAAGGAGGCGAAGACAGGGAAAAGATTGCTCACATTCAAAACCTATTTATATGGTAGTGATGTTGTTTCTTTTGTTTAACTGTAGTGCATTTGCTTGGATTCTTTAATAGTGGTGTATCAACTACTTTTCCTCTTTGGGTAGTCCTGTCATGTAACAAATACACCTCCATGAAATTTTTTTAACACTAACTATTAAGCTCATTCTCTTTATTCATGATTAGATTGAGAATAAACTTATAGTCTGCCTGTCAGTTTTATTTTAAGCACTCAATTAAATGCAATAATGCTAAAGCTTAAATAAATTTTAATTTCTAATTGCATTTCAAAATACAAAAATATGTAATTAAACCTGATACTTTGTCTTATAGACATTGACAGCAGCTGCATGAGCAAGTAATTGATTGATAGTCGCTATATAGGGTTCAATGGCTGAAACACATACCCATATTTATTAAAAGTCCATGGTTCATTTAATATAATCCAATGCTTTACTCTGTCCCCAAACAAAGTTCTGCATAATCTTGTAAATCATTCCTAGATAATGATAAACAAAGTATATAGATATCAGTTAAAATATGTTCACACAAGTATATTTTGATTATTTGATGTAAGTAATTTGAGTTACACTATATCAGGACTTAAAAAACCATCATATTCATCTTCTAAGGCTTGAGGAAGGTCCCAATGAAATATGGTCACAAAGGCTTCAAGACCTGCATTATGGAGGTCAACAAGTTGAGTTACTTGTTTCAATTTCAAAACTAAATTATAGAAAATGAATTTTAAAAAAATTATCAACTACCTATTAAGAAGTGCTAATGTACAAAATTATAAGAAAGTGAAGTTTTTATATAGTTCCCAGTTTCTTACTCGGAAGTATTCTGGACCAAGGGATTGAGAATCTATAGGCATCCATGTTCAACTCCTTAATTATTTCAATATCTTCCTGTATTATTAGATATGAAAACAATTTCAATTATGCTTTATTTTTATTGCTTCACTAGACATTAATGTATCAAAGGGTCTTTATTATCGTTACCTTATAATGATGGTATTGATCAATGCTAACATCTCCATTACTTCTGTCCAATATTTTATCTGTCATGTTTCAGACAAAATATGCTACAATTTGTAACAATAGACATGTCTGTAGCATATCAAGAACATAATAATTGTTTTAGAAAAATAAACTAAGAAAACTCTATCAAAACTATACTACATTTTAATACAATATCATGAACTCAATAACTTACCATACATAACAAGCTATAATTGAACACACTATAAAATAATTTAGTGAACATGGATTGTACTGTAGGCAAAGAAATAAAAAAACCTGGGTAATTATGAGTGTATGTATCCCATATGCTTGGTCCTCTGCCACCAACATTAGCTGCACCTTCACACTGGTTTATATGCCAATTAAACATCTTTCAAGATTATTGCAAAAACAAAAATTCTTTGAAAATAAAAGGATTATTGCAAAAAAATTTCCATTTGCGAAACTTTCCCTGCACTGCATAATTTTTATAAAAATTTACAAGAAATAAATTTACTACAAAATTTTATTCAGAATTTACAATATCTCACTAAATATTATAAACAAAATATAAAAAGTTATCACAGTTTTGGAGTACCTGATAAGCAGATGATGCTGTCCCAAATATAAAATTTTCGGGAAAACTGCTTCTGTTAAGAGATGTACTCCTAAAATCATCAGTGAAAAAAGTTGAAATTGCAGCTTCAGTACCGATTGGTGCTGATCTCATAATCTGCAAAAAAACATAGAGAAGATGTAAACTCAATGACAAAGCTGCAATCTTCATAGTTGTTTCACTTTCATTGCAGATGTGTGCACTATTATATTACACAAGACTATATAACTAAGGAACTCTATTATTGCAAAGCAAAGATAATGTATATTAAAATTAAATTCTATTTTATAAAGAAATCACCTTGATGTGAAGTGTGTTTTCCTTATTAGTTTGAGGAAAATATATTGTGGTATATTAACTAAATAGTGGAGAAATCTGATTTACAAACCAAGAGTAAAATAAATATAAACATAATGATACAGTAACAACATGATTTGTTTGAATAGAAGAAGTTAAAGGAACCATCAACTTATTGGACTATTTATTTAAACCGTTTCTTAGAAAAAAAAATCAATAAAATACTCATTATAGTTTATAACATACTTATGTGAAGTTATTTAAAAAGTATGTAAAAAATGGTCAGAAGAGTTTTTTCTTAACCACAAACGAAGTATATTAATTTATAATTATGTAAGAACTATTTAAAAACAATCTTTTTTTAATGAATAATTGATTTTTGTCATAATCAGATCCATTATATGATTGCATGTTTGAAAATGAGAGTGTCTAAGTGATCATGAGATATTCAAATATGTTCAATCTAGTTTTACAACACTTTAGTTTGTGTGTTTCTCCATGCATTTGAGTTGTTCTCGTTTTGCATGTGCAATCTGAGTTATTTATACGACTCTCTATTTATCAATATAGTACCATTAGGTCATGATCATTTTTTTTGTGAAATGTAGGACTAAATACAATTCTTTAAGTTGTTGGAACTATCTTAACATTCATAGAGCAGTTTGATCCTTTAAAAGGTAAAGGAAGCTAAATACCTTTGTTTTCAAGTTTAAAGGTTAAGAGAATTAAGTGTGTATACTGATTGTGTGTGATTGATTGGAGTTATTGTTTTAGTTTATTGAATTGCTGATGAAACCTGTTTATGGTAATAACATTGTGTGTTGTTTGAATTGTTTGATTTGAATGAAATTGGTGTTGAGTTGATGGAATGAGTATCTAGTTAATTGAGCAAATTGGTTTTCATTTTGACACTAAAGCATATTTTTGGACTAAGCATTGAGTCAGGAATATCAACTTGGTCATCCGGGTAGGTGTCTAGCTCATCATATCATAGTTCCAAAGTTGTAGGTTTATGGTATGACACTCGGCGCTAGTTGCCACTGTTGAACGGCGAATATGTGAATGGTATGGCATTGAGAGGTGACAAGGTACTGCTAAGCATCAGTTACCACTGCAAATCTAAAATCAATTTCACTCTTTTTCATTGAGCGATAGATTGGTCTCATTGAGCAAGCCAATTTGCGATAACTTTGGTGTGTAGCACCAGAATTAGCACTGAGTACTCTCTTTTGCGAGAGCTTTTTGTGCTGAGAGTCAGTATGAGCGTTAGTGTAGTTTTCTCTGATTTTCTTATCCTTGCTTAATTGATGTTGTTTCTTCGGGATTCTACGTGTTTTTAGTGTGAATTTGTGATGCCTCATGGGTTATATTATGGTTCTATGTATGCATAAATTATGTTGTGAAAGAAATTTCAAGGAGAATTTCCTTGTAATGGTTGTTAGGTTGTGTTGTATTGATGTAAGGATTTCGTATTGGGAGTTGTCCTAACACTCTAATAACCATTCAATTTCAAGAAGAAAAGGGTGGTATATGTGGTGAGAGAAGTATAAGGGTTCTAATCCAGGGGCTTTACCTTAGCCTAAGGCATTAATAAACTAACTTTGTATGTGGTAGGATGAAATCCATTGGCAATGACTCTGCAGAGCATAGAAGTGCATAACCTACTAGAGTTTGACATCAATACAAGTATTTGGATGGTCAAGTCTAGAGTGAATAATTGTATATTTTAGGATTATTTGATACACTTGTGTTTATAAGCTAAAATCTATAATTCAGTTGTATAAATGTCCTATTGGTAAATCAGTTTACCCTTTTGTCTTTATTGTCTGTTTTTTTTTTCTTGTTTGCTATGATTACCTTAATGGTATGAATAAATAAGGATATATCTTTTAGTATTCAGATCCTTTATAGATTTTGTTCTTGGTTAAACCACTTCCGCAGTTCTCATTTCTGTTGGGTTTTCTCAAATAGGTCCTTTTCTTTTTTTTTTCCCAATTGAGTCCCTAAAAGTGAAAAAAAAATGAAGCAATTGGCTCCCTGTGTAACACCCCAAATATTTTAAGGGTATTACTAGTAGTAAAAACTAAATTAATTTGATATCTGATCTAAACAACCAAACTTTATTTCGGTTCAACCAAAATATGATTCCAAACTTACAAACTTTAAACAATATAGTCTTCACCACTTAACATAAGTTCAAAATTAAACTTACAAATCTTACACAAAATATTTTTCTAATACAAATTTATTCTTTTTACAAAAACCCTTGAAAGTTTTTTCCAACATGTTCTCATCATCCCTAAGCTTTTTCAACTGCATCTGCAACATTATCTGCTCACGTATAACATGAGTTATACGATCATAGCACAAAAAAATAAGAGTAACCTAACCACAACATACAATCATTAAACTTACTCATAATATATAATTCAATCATGTATTATTAACATTTATAAATGTAATTATCCCGAGGCACTTAATTCATTTTTCCTTGACTTCTTTCAAAATCATCCTTCTCGTTTTCATAAACCTTAAAAGTATACTATGCTTACTCACGAAGCCTTATGGTCAGACCACTCTCTGTCTGCTTCCTTAAGCCTTACAAGTATATTATGTTTTACTTTCTGAAGCCTCATGGTCAGATTACTCTATGCCTCCTTCTGTAAGACTTATGAGTAATTTGCTTATGTCAAAGCCTTATGGTCAGACCACTCTTTGCCTACTTTCATAAGTCTCATGAGTCACTCTGCTTATATCAAGGTCTTATGGTATAAACTAATTATACTACTCCCGGTAGTAAACATCATTTCATAATTAATGATTCCTTATATCCACCCCCAACATTTCATAAAATCAAAAAAATCATATCATCTCATCCACCTAACTCAATCATAATCATTCTTCAATCATAATTTTGTAATATCACATACCTATTGTTAGATACCATACTCTTCTTATAATATTATTTTGCCCATAACGGGTACAATCTCAATATAATTTTACCAATCGAAAGTTATAGATCAACCATTTAAATTGTTGTGACGATACATAATAGTTTGTTCCTAATACATGTTCCACATCATAATTTACCTAGAATTTAAGGTAAAAATTTCAATTCGATCTAACGGTTAATAAAGTGAAAATTTGAAATTTCGCATCAGTAATTCAGAAACATAAAATTATGTTATTTTGAGATCCCTTAAATCCGACCTAATTTAAAAAATTTATGAATGGTCAAGACTAATCAACATGCCTTAGGAACTACATATCCAAATTTTAGGTTAATTTAACGGTTAACTAGGTATAAATTGAGATTTTACTTAGACAACTCGAAAATAGTATTCAAGTGGGTTTCAACTGTATCAAAAATGCGTAATTAATTCCTCTAAGTACATACATCCAGTTACGAATCCGGGTGGTCAAAATATATTAATATATTTCAGAAATCATTTATCAAATTTTCTACTTAATCTAATGGTTAATGAAGTGGGAATTTAGATTTTTTTTTTTCGAGATAAGTTAGAGATAGAAATAAAGTGATGGTCATTCTATCGAAAATTACAATATTACTTCCTCTAATGTACAATCCTCAAATTAAAATTCCTGACGGACAAAGTTAATTACTATGTCTTATGATCCATAAATTGTTAGAATGATAAAAAAGTCACAGATTTATAAACAATGCGTCAATTTATAGTTTTTATCAATTCAGACGCAAAACAATCGATTACGTTATTTATGTAATCGGTTACATTAAACCAGATGTAACAGTATTACAACAAACTCAGCTCTTAATTGAATGCTCAATTAATGTAATGATTTGCAATTAATATTGGTCAAACATATTTAAAAATATGACCGTTAAAGCAGTTATGACTAGCATGAAATCAGTTTTAAAAACTTAACAGACTTAATTGAATACACGACACATGTAATCGATTAAGCTTAACACTTAAACATATTTTGAAAACTTTTTTTCTCAAAAACTCATCACAGCACACTTGAAAAACATATATGCAAACACACGAGTTTTAATCAATTTAACAACTAATGTAATCGATTCAAACTAGCTGCTTTGCCACAATTCAAAACATAAGTTGTCTGATGACCTTAATTGAATACTACAACATTGTAATCGATTATGTCATGCAGATATACTTTTGTGTATGTGGTTTTCACTACACAGAAACATACAGTGTGCATACATAGATATAATCACAATAGTATGCATAACCAACACAGTATGTCGAACATACGCATTTATCACAGTATGTGCATATTACATAGTAAGTAGAGTTGTCAAAACGGGTAACCTGGACTGACCCGACCCGACCCGACCCACCACGGGTTGACCACTTAGTGAGCCAACCCAACTCGGCTCATTTATTAGCGAGCCGAAAAAATTCGAACCCGACCCGACCCACCACGAGTTGGTGGGTTAAACGGGTTGCCTCATTGGCTCACTTAATTAACTTTTTTTTCACCTTCTTTTGAGATTCTTATAACATGTTACTTTGATCGATCAAATTGAAACAGTAATAATTGGACCAATTGATATAAAAGAAAATGAAACAAAAGAAATATATTGTTATATATATTCTAAGTTATCAAGCATAAAATTTTGTCAATTTAGTTTAATGAGACATACACAACCGCTTGACCAAGAAACTACATATAGCCGTTAACAAAAATATATAGCACAAGATAAAACTGTCATGCTTGTAGATAGGTTTAAAAACAAGATAAAATAAATTATATATTCTTGAATTATCCAATCTATAATGTTATCCATCTATTAAATTGGAGTCTTAAATGGATAAATCCACAGTATTATGTTATCTTGAAGCGTCTTCTTCTTTATCTCCATCTATAATATTATCCAATCTATAATCTTAGGGTTTTATTTGCAGAGGGGAACTTTTGGAAAGATAACAACACGAAAGACTTTATTGCTAAATAAAGGTTGTGCGTTTTAAAAAATTAATTTAATTAAGTTTATTTCAATAAAAAAAATAGGCACTAGTAAAAAATTGATTTATTACCGCGCACATTATGCATCGGTTCACTAGAAACCGCATCATAATATTGCGCGGTGGCATTTTGGAAATTATATCGACAGTATAGGTCGCGGTTTTGAGGGGAACCGCGGCCTATTCTCCCTGCAAAATTCTGACATACCAGCCAAGTCATTTCTGAAATAAATTTGCAGGGGAATAGGTCGCGGTTCCCCCAAGAACCGCGACCTATTCTCCCTGCAAATTTCTGACATTCTCGCCAAGTCAGTCTTGAAATAAATTTGCAGGGCAATAGACCGCGGTTCTGAGGGGAACCGCGGCCTATTCTCCCTGCAAATTTCTGACATTCCCGTCAAGTCAGTCTTGAAATAAATTTGCAGGGGAATAGACCGCGGTTCTAAGGGAAACCGCGGCCTATTCCCCTGCAAATTTCTGACATTCACGTCAAGTCAGTCTTGAAATAAATTTGCAGGGGAATAGACCGCGGTTCAGAGGGGAACCGCGGCCTATTCCCCTGTAAATTTCTGACATTCCCATCAAGTCAGTCCTGAAATAAATTTGGAGCAAGGGAATAGGCTGCGGTTCTGAGGGGAACCGCGGCCTATTGTCCCTACAGGAGTCAGACCGTCAAGGAATAGGCCTCGGTTTTTTGGGAAACCGCGGTCTATTCCCTGATCTGAATAAATTTTAAATATTTAAGAGAATAGGTCTCGGTTGGGCAGGGAACCGCGGCATAAAGTGTGCAAAAAATTTCAAAATTGTCATTTCAGATCAATTTAAATTTTTTTACCGCGGTTTTCTAGTGAACCGTGGTAGTAGCTGTAACATCCCGATTATATAATAACCAATATTATATAATAAAGACGTTAACATCCAAATATAGAGAACAATCGGAGTATGACGTGTAATTAAATGTGAAATTACAGTCATCCAGAAATAAAAGAAACTGAAAATGTAAACTTAAACAGTTGAAAGGATTAAACACTACAAGTGTTCAATCAGGAAATTCTAAGAAGACTACTCCGCAACATCAGCAACTTCTAGCTCTTGCTCCAAGGGAAACTCCGCGACAACATCTGCTCCCATCCAAGTGGATGATCATCGCCAAAGAAACATACCCAAACAGCACATAACAAAAACAATGCAAGGGTGAGCTAGATATAAAAGCATGTTATACATATAGCATGGATAATTCATATAATCATACTTAGTTTCGTATAAAAGAACAATTAGAGCATACTCATTAAACCACAATTCACCTACTTACACGACATGCAAAAGTCATTCAAACATGGTAGACTAACATTACAATACTTGTTACTTTATACCCTGACTTGTTACTTTATAGACCGACTCGTCCGGACTAGAATGTATGTAGAGCTGGGGCGGGTTGTGCACTTGTGATGGACCCTACTGCTTTGCAAAGCCATTGCCGAGGGGTTTCACCCGACCATACACAAGGTTAGTCCGTTACCGCGGAATAGACCTCCAGTGATAGCGCCTACCCTGGGACCTCCCTCTACTCCCACCACACGCGTCAATCCTCTCTAAGTGAGAATGAAAGACCGTTGGAGTGTAGGGATAACCCCTCATATGGAAGCCTCTTACATTCATTCTATACACTAACCGATCCCACCGAGAGATCTTAATTTCCGATTCAATCCCACCATTTTAAATCTCATGATATTTCTTTTGGAACCATTTACATCATAAACCATTTTTATAACCATACCCTTTCAACCAATCTGGATTACATGAAACATGCATTCATAAATTGCAACCGAAATATTTAAATAACATAACTTACTTGTTACTTTGAACCTTAACCCCAATTATGAAAAATCAGATACCACCATATTATCCCAACAATTCCAACATATTTCATACATTCACATAATTCATGTCATAGATAATATTCCAAACATTGGTACACATAATTCAATCCAAAAGCAAAGGAACTTAAAATTCAACATATTTGTAAAATACTATTTGGACGAGCACTATTCACTGGACACTATTGGACGAACGCTCACTCAAACTGAAGGGCGAACGCTACAGTGAAACTGAAGGACGAACGCTACATTTATATGGAAGGACGAACGCTACACTCTCCAGGACGAACGCTGGACGAACGCTCAACAATTTGGACGAACGCTCAACTATTTGGACGAACGCCCAACTATTCGGACGAACGCTCAACTATTCGGACGAACGCTCAACTATTCGGACGAACGCTTAACATGTAACTTAAGGACGAACGCTCACTGGACGAACGCTCGCTGGGAAGGACGAACGCTCAATGGACGAACGCTCACTGGGACGGACGCTCGACAAACACTGTTTGGACGAGCGTCCCATACTAAGACGAACGAACGCGGACGTTCGTTCAGAACCGAACGCTTTAGGCCGACCACTATTTGGTCGAGCACTGTTGGGACGAACGTCCAATTTTGTGAATTGGACGTACGCGCATTCTGCAGAATTCTGCAGAATCGCGTAGATTCCAGAGAACCCAGAAAACCCCATTTTTCAACCCCAAAATTTCCAGATTTCTTTCCAACCCAAAGCATACAAGGTTTCATACATAAATCATTTTCCATTGATCAATTATAACAATTTAAACTCATCCAAGTCAATTCCAAACAGCACAACGCAATTTCAAAACAACCAACCATGCATAATTCAATCCATACACCTAACACATAAAACATCTGAAGAAGGTAATCCAGCTCCCCTTACCTCTTTGAAGACTTCCTTTGTGAGATTTGTGATCCATCTCCTCTAGTCATACAACTCCAGATCTCTTAGCAAATTCAGTACTTCTCCCCTTTCTCTCCAGATCTGGCTGCAAGAACTTCCCTCTCACCAGATGCCCAACCCAGCTCCTCCTCTCTGCCCTTCAGAGTTTGTACAGCTTCCCATGGTTGCCCTTTGGACGGCTGGAAACGGGAGAAGAGCTCCCTCCCTCTGCTGCTTTCCCTCTCTCCCTCTCACATGCCAATAATCCCCCCTTCTTTTTGCCAAGCCTCCCTCGTAAAATGCCTCCTCTCCTTTTCTCCCCTCCCCTCATAATTGCACTTCAATAATTGCATTAAGTGGGTGTCCCTACCACTTAAAAAAAATGAGGTCCTTACATTCTCCCCAACAACAAAAAATTTTCGTCCTCTAAAATTAAGCTTACTGGGACAAGTCGAGGGAATTTTCTCTCATCTCCTCTTCTAACTCCCAGGTAGAGTTGCTGATAACAGTTGAAAAACTGTTATTTTCATGCTTAAAATTGATATTAAAAGCAACCTTTAGACTTAGAAACTAGCTTGAAATCAATGCTTTTATCTATATTTTCAGAAATAAGAGAGCTGGACAGGTTTATGCTTGATTTGAGTGTTTTTGTGCAGGTTTTGAGGTGAATTTAGTGAAAGAAGTAAAGAAGGAGAGAAGTGGAATTATAAAAGGAAGCAAAGAGTGCAAAAAGAGAAGTCGAAGGCACCGCTCAGCGGCATGTTACCGCTGAGCGGCACTCAGGAGGTTGCGGGAGTCACGCTGAGGGGCAAAATGGCCGCTGAGGGGAAGAAACGAGTCACGCAACCACCGCTGAGCGGTAAATAGCGCTGAGCGGCACTTTTTGGGCTTGGGCTTTTGTAATCTTTTGTAACTCTAGAATAGTATATAAGGACTTGCACGTCCTAGGGTTAGACATCTTTGGCAGAAACGAGGCAAACACTCTCTCTTCCACCCCTTTGAAGGAGGATCTTGGATGTTCAGGCTACCTCTTCACCTTTTTAGGGTTTGTTCTTTCATTCTTTCATTGTTCATCTAGGTTCACCATGAATATGGTGAACTAAACCTTGTATGTTTGTTGGGGAATCAATGTAATCTCTTGAAGCTCTCATATATGGAATTTATGCTTGCATCTTAATCTAAGACTTATGCTTTCTTTCATCATTAGTTAGGGTTTTTCCTCTTTGCTTAATGCTTGCATTGTTTAACTCATTCTATTGCATGATTATTGGTTTTGTCGATACGGACACGTACGGGGAAGTCTAGATCCGGGGAATTTCTCCCAATATTATACTGACAATATTATATTGGTTGTCGTTAAGCTCCTGCACTCATGAACTAATCATTAGGAATGCTAGGAATTGTATGAACTATTTGATTAGGGAGAAGCCATCTGGAATGGTACTTTAGAGAGTGGCATTAACAATGATGATTTGAATGTTGAATTCCTAAAATGTATGAGAGTGGATGAGATGAAATTGACCCCCAACAACATATTCATTCATATAATCCATTGAAAGTGTTTATCTTTTGTCTTTGCCATTGATCAATTCATGCATACATGTTTAGTTTTCGTTTTGCATAGTATAATCTAATTATTTCGTTTGTAAGTCTTAGCTAATCAACAAACCACACAACTAAACTAGGCCGTGAGTCCTTTGGGAAGAACGATACTTGGTCTTACAAAGTTTATTACTTGAACGATTCGGTCATACTTGCCGAATGTGAAACAAGTTTGTGACATCATATTTTGGTGCTTACAAATTTGTTCATCAAGTTTTTGGCGCCGTTGCCGGGGACTCGTGGTTTAACTGGTCAATTTGTGTGATTATTGATTATCTTTGACTTTTTGAATTTCTGTTTTTATTTTTTCTGTTTTTATTTTTTCTGTTTTTATTTTATTTTGTTTTATCTTTTTAGATTAGATTTTATTTTATTAGGTTAGATTTTATTTTTTTTAGATTAGGTTTTATTTTATTCTATCTTATTTGTTTCTATCTTCTAAATCTTTTTATCTTCTGAATTTATATCTTCTTCTATATCTTTTTGTGCTAACAAATCTTTTCTAGGGTTTTGTTTTCTTGTGTATGCAGGAAGCAATTCGAACTAGGAGTAAGAAAACAACATAACCACTTTTTGAAGGTCTAGAAGAGAGTAGAAGGAGGAGAAGAATCAGAACGTCCAGAGAAATTTTCCCTTCTCCAGAAACTCTCCTCCAATCATCACCACAAGGTTCTGTTCACAGCACAAGAAGTATGGAGAATAACAATGCTAGAAGAACTCTTGCAGATTACACTAATATTGTTGGACCTCAACACTTTAACAGCATAGCTAGACCTAGAGTCAATGCAGCCAACATGGAGGTCAAGCCAGCATTAATTCAACTGGTGAAGAGTAATCAATTTAATGGGTTATCTCACGAAAGCCCATATGAGCACCTTACAACTTTCAATGAGATCTGCAACACGGTCAAGATTAATGGGGTGCCAGACGAAGCTATCAAACTTAGCTTGTTTCCCTTCTCATTGGGGGGCAATGCTAAGATTTGGTTAAACTCTTTTCCAGAAGAAAGTTTCACAGAGTGGGAAGCAGTGGTCACAAAATTTCTAAACAAGTACTTTCCACAATCTAAGGTGACCAAAGGCAAGCAAGAGATTTCGTCTTTCAAGCAGGGCATGGAGGAGTCACTTGGGCATGCATGGGACAGGTATAAAAGCTTGTTACGCAAAACTCCCACGCATGGTTTTGAAGATCAAGAAGTAGTCTTAACTTTCCTTGGAGGGCTTGGTTCACAAACCAAGATGATGCTGGATGCTTCAGCAGGAGGCAATATTAAATGGAAGACTCCAGAGGAAGCAACTGAAATTATAGAAAACATGGCTACTAGTGACAATGAGCTACACAGTGAGAGAGGAGCTCCTATACAACAAAAAGGAGTGCTTCAATTACAAACACATGATGCCTTGCTAGCTCAGAACAAAATTCTAACTCAACAGCTGGAGACTCTGACTAAAACTTTGGCTCAATTACCTAAAGAGTTGAAATCTGCTGCACAGGTACAAACCCAGTTGTGCGAATTATGTGGAGGTGATCATGTCAATGATCAGTGTGCTTTTCCAGTGGAAGCCGTGGAGGATGTTAATTTCATGGCTAATCAATTTCCATACCGTCAAGGGAATTATAATCAAGGGTGGAAACCACATCCAAGCATTGGCCAAGGACAAACTGGGCAAGCTAATCAATATAACAAGCAGCAGCAGCAACCAACCTTGTGGCAACAGTTATCTATGCTTAATGAAAGGCAAACAAGGTTGGAAGAAACTCTTAATCAATTCATACAGAAAACAGAATCTTCTCAAAAGAGCACTGAAGCTGCTATAAAGAATTGGGAGATTCAAATGGGTCAGATTACCAAGCGATTGGAAGAAAGACCAGATAGAAATTTTGGGGCTAATACTGAGGTTAACCCCAGAGAAGAGTGCAAAGTGGTAAAGAGTGTTAATGAAGAGATAATTGAGTTAGAAGAAGAAGAAATAGAAGAAAGAAGAGAAGTAGAAAGGAAGAACACTTTTCTTTTTCCAACAAATCAAGAGAAACAAATGGACTTCACAGAGTTATTCAGAATGGTGGATAATGACGCACCTTGGGAACAAATTCTACAGAAAATTGCAGTTTACACAAAATCAGATGAAGGAACGTCTACAAAGAAGAGACGTAGAGATGTTGAGGAAGAAAAGTGTATAACTGTTAAGCAAGAGTCATTCCCTCCTAAAGCACCAGATCCAGGTAGTTTTTCTATCCCTTGTACTATAGGGAAGAAAAAGGTAAAGAAAGCTCTCCTTGATTTAGGTTCAAGTGTTAACTTGATACCTTATTCTTTACTGGAGCAAATTGGCAATGTTAAAGTGAAACCTGTAAAGGTTAATCTAGTAATGGCCGATGGATCTTCAAAGGAGCCATGTGGGATTGTTGAGGACATTATAGTTTGTGTTGGCAAACTTCAGTTTTTAGCAGACTTTGTGGTGATGAAAATGGAGACTGAGAAGATACCTATTATACTTGGAAGACCGTTTATGAAAACGGCCAGGGCCATCATTGATGTACATGAAGGTATAGTAGTGCTTCAGGACAGAGAGGAGAGAGTGGTGGTGGATGTCTTCAAGGATGAAACGCAAGCAAAGGAGGAAGAGGCTAGTTATAAAGCTGCATTTCGAGATGCACCCATGACTAGAAGTCAAGATGAAAATCTTGAGGTTTCAGGTAACCACTGTTTGTTGTTTCAGGTACCCAAGGATGAAGAAGAAACTGGAAAAGGAGAAGAGATTCCTAGGGACTGGAAGAAAAGAAAACCCCAACTTGGCACACCTGTGAGACTCAAGAACAAGTTGTGGGTTGTGAAGGGCTTCAAAGAAAAGGAGATGATAGAGATAGAGTCTCCATATTCTAGAAGAACCAAAACAGTCCAAAGGAAGCAGTTGAGAAGTTGGTGGAAAGACTACATCAACTATACAGAAGATGGAACGTGAACTTTATTGGGTCAAGCTAATGACGTTAAAAGAGCGCTTGCTGGGAGGCAACCCAGTGATTTAAGAACTTTTAAGTTTTGATTTGGTTTAATTTGTGAATATTATTTTGTAAATATTTTGTTGAATTTAGCATCTACTGAAGGATGCTAGGTGGTTAAGTATCTACTGAAGGATACTAGGTTTGTAACACCTACTGATGGGTGTTGGTAAGAAATTTTGCACCTACTGATGGGTGCTAGTAAGTTTGAAACACCTACTGATGGGTGTTGGTGGATTTTGGGTCAGGCTCGTGACGTTAAACAAGCGCTACCTGGGAGGCAACCCAGTTGATTGATTGTTTTTGTTTGTTTATTTTTAGTTAGGATTTGCATAAGCATTTTCAACATTGAATTGCAGGGAACCTATGAGGGACATGTAGGGAAGGCACGTAGGTCAAGAAAAGAAGGAGGGGAGCACTTCACGAAAGTGCCGCTGAGCGGCAATTACCGCTGAGCGGTACTATCGCAGAGGGGCTTAAGTTCCCCTTAGCGGGACCCGAGCCCATTAGGGTATTTTTAATACCCCAAGCTGCGTTTTAGGGTTTATTTTCTGGCTTCTCTCTGCACAAACACTTCCACACATCTTCTCCTAGGTTTTCCACATCTTTTCACTCTTACCTCTTAAGAAAAAAAATCTCTTCCACTCACTTGCTCACTAGTTTTCCATCTAAGTTTGGGGTTGGGAGAGAGCATCATTGAAGGGGCTGATTTCTTCATTGAGGTTTACTAATGCTTAACAATGTATCTTTTGGTTTTGTGAATTATGTTTGATGCAGGGATGGCCTCCTCATTGGGCAAAAAGAATCAAGACTAGAAGATCCAAGAAGAGGAAGATACAGAGGACAGCTGAGATAGCATTTACTGATGAATGCTATCAAATGATTATGCTTTTGTGGTTTAAGTTTTCTGAACTCATTTGTTTTTGTTTTTAGATTAGGGTTTGATGTACTCTATTGAACACCTGGTTTGTTATGATGGTTTGCTATTAACTGTGATTGTGTGATAAGTACTACTTGATGATGCTTAGTGATTGATTGATGTTGAGATAGATGTGCACATTAAAATGCTTATACAGGTGATTCACAAGCTTTGTGAACAAATGCATGAAATTATGATTGTGGTTGTGAGATTAAGCAGGATGTGTATGTCAAATGTGAATGAGCTTATATGTGAGGTTTTGAGCTCCAGAGTTTTTGGTATAATTGAATGCTACTACTTTGAAAGCATGAATGATTTTGCCCAGGTTTTCTATGATTGAATCAATTGCTTGTTTTGCATCATGTGATCAAGGCCATTTGTTGGAACCCTTTTTATTGGCCAAATTCATAAAGTTAGCCTACTAAAAGAGAACACGTTGTGTTCTATCCTTTGAACCCTTAGCCTTGAACATACACTTGAAACCTTTGATTGAAAATCTTTACCTTGAGTTAAGTAGAAGATCTTGTATGGTATGGTTAAATGTTCAAGTTTGGGGTTGTTGGGAAAACATGAAAAGAAAAGCATTGAGCTAAGAGCTAAAAAGTAAGAATATGCAAAGAAAAAAAAAAGAAAAGAAAAAGAAGTAAAGCTCAATGCAAATGCAAATGTAAAAGAAAGTTGGGAATGAATAAGATGATTGTGTTGTTATGATTCTCTTAACTCAAGGATTTTGTGATCCAGAAAAACCAATTTTCTTGTTAGCCCAGCCACATTATAAGCCATTGAAAAGTCCTTGTGATGATGCATGCTTGTGAATGTTTTTGATTGTGGTAAAACGATAGGCAAAGTTGATTCATGTGACATTGTGATAGTAGAGTGAATGAGTGATTACCTCTTATACACTTGTGTGTGAGTGAAACACTTTACCTGGTGAGGAAATATTCCATAAGCACATGAACATCCATGCTTAATTGATTGATCATTCATGAAAAATAGCATTTGTTGGAATCTAAATGACTTTGTGATCACTAAAAGCATGTGCACATCTTGATTGAACTCTTGGTCATAAGTTTGAGTGAAGTTGTTACCTATCTTGAAAAGAGAATTTTTGAATGAGTGAACCATCATATGAATTGGTTGCGGGAGTCACGCTGAGGGGCAAAATGGCTGCTGAGGGGAAGAAACGAGTCACGCAACCACCGCTGAGCGGTAAATAGCGCTGAGCGGCACTTTTTGGGCTTGGGCTTTTGTAATCTTTTGTAACTCTAGAATAGTATATAAGGACTTGCACGTCCTAGGGTTAGACATCTTTGGCAGAAACGAGGCAAACACTCTCTCTTCCACCCCTTTGAAGGAGGATCTTGGATGTTCAGGCTACCTCTTCACCTTTTTAGGGTTTATTCTTTCATTCTTTCATTGTTCATCTAGGTTCACCATGAATATGGTGAACTAAACCTTGTATGTTTGTTGGGGAATCAATGTAATCTCTTGAAGCTCTCATATATGGAATTTATGCTTGCATCTTAATCTAAGACTTATGCTTTCTTTCATCATTAGTTAGGGTTTTTCCTCTTTGCTTAATGCTTGCATTGTTTAACTCATTCTATTGCATGATTATTGGTTTTGTCGATACGGACACGTACGGGGAAGTCTAGATCCGGGGAATTTCTCCCAATATTATACTGACAATATTATATTGGTTGTCGTTAAGCTCCTGCACTCATGAACTAATCATTAGGAATGCTAGGAATTGTATGAACTATTTGATTAGGGAGAAGCCATCTGGAATGGTACTTTAGAGAGTGGCATTAACAATGATGATTTGAATGTTGAATTCCTAAAATGTATGAGAGTGGATGAGATGAAATTGACCCCCAACAACATATTCATTCATATAATCCATTGAAAGTGTTTATCTTTTGTCTTTGCCATTGATCAATTCATGCATACATGTTTAGTTTTCGTTTTGCATAGTATAATCTAATTATTTCGTTTGTAAGTCTTAGCTAATCAACAAACCACACAACTAAACTAGGCCGTGAGTCCTTTGGGAAGAACGATACTTGGTCTTACCAAGTTTATTACTTGAACGATTCGGTCATACTTGCCGAATGTGAAACAAGTTTGTGACATCATATTTTGGTGCTTACAAATTTGTTCATCAGTTGCCCATTCTACTGTCCGAGATAACTTTGACTAGTCTAATAGTCTTCCCTTTATGTTGTTTGGTCTGACTCTCCTCAATCCTTACTTGTTGCACTTCAACTGACAATTCCTTTCTCACTTGCACACTCTCAACCTCAAACACTGACCTTAGGTGATCTTCATGCTCACGTGAAGGAGGTAAACCAGAAACTTCTTCAGGAAAAACATCTTAAGAAGTCATTCACAATCACAAGCTTCACACTCCGATTCTCCTGCGCCGCAAGATCTGAAACTTGAATCGGTTCCATAGGTAATAACACTAAGAAGCACTATCATCTTCCAGGAGGTCTTGCCTCCAGACACTGATCGACAGAGACATACCTTGTCTTCATCATTTGAAACCTTTCATCTTAGCCTATGCTCAAACCTTTCTTCTGCGTGAACTATTAATCTTGAAACATCCAACTAAACTTGACTCTGAATCATCCACTTGTTGATAAAACTTGATCATCTCCTTCGAATTTTCACTTAAGATCCTAACAATACCAATATTCTTTCAAAGAACTCGTCCCTCACAAACCACTAATCCACAATTTTGAAAGCTCTTCATGCATACCTATTACTGACAATAACATGCTCACCATCATCTGTTGCGCTACTCTGATCCTTATACTTCCTTACTCACCAATTTATTTAAAAGAACACTTCCTTCCTGACAACTGTGATCAGCAAATGACCACCCTCGAAGAACCTGTCTCAGAACTTCTATGACCTTACCAAAACTCTGAAAACTCTTCCCTTACATAATAGCCTTGTCATTCCATTTCCTCAACATTGTTTCCTACACCACAAAACGACCATGCCCGAAATCACTCCCGATTGATAAGACTTATACTAGATTATGTCAACATGTCCTCTATTTCTCTTCTGCGATTCTTCAACCTTGTAGTTCTCCCTATGATTATACTGAGTCCAAATATTATTGCTCTAACTCAATCTCCATCTTCCTCCTACACTACACGACTTAAACAGGAACCACCCAAAAATTTCGGACGCTGGTGTTGCCTAAGACCCCACTCCAAAGTGAATTCCACTTCTCCAAGTTATAAAGTCCCAAACTTGTTGCAGAAAACCAACCAAAACCTTTACACCATAAAGATTTATCTTCTCTTTTTTCACATATCCCTGCTAACCTCTTTTGATTCTCACACCCCTTTCTCTTCACTTCTAATTTGATCCACAATTGATATATATATAAACGGTGACTTTTCTTCTTGAAATACGAAGCTTCTATTAAAGACTATAAAGCATTAGAGAACTTGTTTGAAACAACAAACCTCCCTTGAATGACACCTCAAACTTACGAAAGAACAACATCATCTCTTCTTCATTTGCAATTTACAGACATCTTGAATTCTCATAACACTTGCTTCCATCTTTCGCTCAATTATACTTGATGCACCACCTTCGTTTTCCTTCCCTGTCAAGAAACCACTCCAAATAAACTTCAAACTTGAGCCCTTAGATTAACTCCACAAACGCCACATCACTCATAATTCTTCTTGCACTCATCCCGTCCAGATTAACTTAAAACCTGCTTCTTCAAGAATTGCCCTCTTCAACTCGGAATCGTCAAAATACACACCCTATCTTTAATCCTCCAAACCTCAACATACTCTTAACTAACAACACCAATCCTCTGACCTTATCTGAACCTACCAACTCACTGCCTTCTGCAATCCATCATTCAACATCCACTTCTCTCTTGATCAAACTCAGCCGAACACTGAACATCACCATAAAACCATACCCAAAGAAAATTAACTTTATCACAACATGCAACTTCATAACTCTAAACATCTCAACCAACCCAAACTCCTCTGATCATTGTCGATACCCTCTTTAGCAACTTATACTACATCCACCCTTTATCATCTGTTCTAAAACCCTTTTTCTCTTTTCTTCATCCACTGTGCTCTTAATTCTCTGACCTTATACTTTCTTACCAAACTGGCATTCTGGTGTACTCCTTCCTTCAACATTTGAAATCTCTCATCTCAGCCAATGATCAAACCTTTATTCTATATGAACCACTAATCTTGAAACACTCTTCTGAACTTGACTATGCATTCTCCAATAGCAATTAATGCTTAACTACTCCATTTGGTTATTCAACTCACAGTCCTATAATACTCCAATTCTCCTCACACACTTTATGTTCCCTCAACTTGGAGATCCGGCTTCTATTACACCCTCCTTAAATCCGTTCTATGTTTTACACATTGTTCCTCAAACCCTTCTTCTTCTATTTCCTATCAAAATAACGATTTCCCGTGGTCTACTTATTTCTTTCTTAACTTAAGCTTCAAACCATCTATCACTTCTCTTATTCAGATTCCAACCATCACTGATATATTGGTCCATGTTACAAATCTCACCCAATGCTACTCCGTCGCTCACCAACACTTCCCTTTCTTCTAACTTCTGACGTTACTGATACACTGAACTAAATTGATCTCTCAAACTTTGTCACACCCATGCTTACCCAAAGCTCATCTTATTCTAACCTTCAAACCCAACTCTTCTTGTGGAATACACGGTATCTGACCTTCTGACTTTGTTTTCTTGAAATTTTCTTCATCCATAACATTTCTTCTAAACTACAATATCTTACCTCGTCCTCCGAAGCTTAACTTTTAGTCTTCAATCTCCTATCTTCAAGGCAAGAACTTGTCTCAAAGGCTTAACCCAATTCCAAAAAAAATATACAACTCAAGTTGCCCTCGAATATGCATTCCAATACTACTATAGAGCACAAAACACTACCACAAAACAAGAACAAGACAGGAATTACTACAGGAAACAACGCTGAAACTCTAACTCTTTCTTACCTCAAACCTTCAGAATTAAGAAAGGAAAATCATCTACGGTAAAAGTCATGAGTGTGCACCCTCATTACTCTTATCAAGACGTTTTCTGTTCTTAAAACTTCTAGTCAGATACGCACCTCACAATATAGACTTGAAAGAAATGGTAAATCCTACCATCTACACCCAAGTCTTCACAGAGAAGACACGGCAAACCCACAACACAAAGGTCATCCTAAGGACGAACTGCTCTGATACCATTAATGTAACATCCCGATTATATAATAACCAATATTATATAATAAAGACGTTAACATCCAAATATAGAGAACAGTCGGAGTATGACGTGTAATTCAATGTGAAATTACAGTCATCCAGAAATAAAAGAAACTGAAAATGTAAACTTAAACAGTTGAAAGGATTAAACACTACAAGTGTTCAATCAGGAAATTCTAAGAAGACTACTCCGCAACATCAGCAACTTCCAGCTCTTGCTCCAAGGGAAACTCCGCGACAACATCTGCTCCCATCCAAGTGGATGATCATCGCCAAAGAAACATACCCAAACAGCACATAACAAAAACAATGCAAGGGTGAGCTAGATATAAAAGCATGTTATACATATAGCATGGATAATTCATATAATCATACTTAGTTTCGTATAAAAGAACAATTAGAGCATACTCATTAAACCACAATTCACCTACTTACACGACATGCAAAAGTCATTCAAACATGGTAGACTAACATTACAATACTTGTTACTTTATACCCTGACTTGTTACTTTATAGACCGACTCGTCCGGACTAGAATGTATGTAGAGCTGGGGCGGGTTGTGCACTTGTGATGGACCCTACTGCTTTGCAAAGCCATTGCCGAGGGGTTTCACCCGACCATACACAAGGTTAGTCCGTTACCGCGGAATAGACCTCCAGTGATAGCGCCTACCCTGGGACCTCCCTCTACTCCCACCACACGCGTCAATCCTCTCTAAGTGAGAATGAAAGACCGTTGGAGTGTAGGGATAACCCCCCATATGGAAGCCTCTTACATTCATTCTATACACTAACCGATCCCACCGAGAGATCTTAATTTCCGATTCAATCCCACCATTTTAAATCTCATGATATTTCTTTTGAAACCATTTACATCATAAACCATTTTTATAACCATACCCTTTCAACCAATCTGGATTACATGAAACATGCATTCATAAATTGCAACCGAAATATTTAAATAACATAACTTACTTGTTACTTTGAACCTTAACCCCAATTATGAAAAATCAGATACCACCATATTATCCCAACAATTCCAACATATTTCATACATTCACATAATTCATGTCATAGATAATATTCCAAACATTGGTACACATAATTCAATCCAAAAGCAAAGGAACTTAAAATTCAACATATTTGTAAAATACTATTTGGACGAGCACTATTCACTGGACACTATTGGACGAACGCTCACTCAAACTGAAGGGCGAACGCTACAGTGAAACTGAAGGACGAACGCTACATTTATATGGAAGGACGAACGCTACACTCTCCAGGACGAACGCTGGACGAACGCTCAACAATTTGGACGAACGCTCAACTATTTGGACGAACGCCCAACTATTCGGACGAACGCTCAACTATTCGGACGAACGCTCAACTATTCGGACGAACGCTTAACATGTAACTTAAGGACGAACGCTCACTGGACGAACGCTCGCTGGGAAGGACGAACGCTCAATGGACGAACGCTCACTGGGACGGACGCTCGACAAACACTGTTTGGACGAGCGTCCCATACTAAGACGAACGAACGCGGACGTTCGTTCAGAACCGAACGCTTTAGGCCGACCACTATTTGGTCGAGCACTGTTGGGACGAACGTCCAATTTTGTGAATTGGACGTACGCGCATTCTGCAGAATTCTGCAGAATCGCGTAGATTCCAGAGAACCCAAAAAACCCCATTTTTCAACCCCAAAATTTCCAGATTTCTTTCCAACCCAAAGCATACAAGGTTTCATACATAAATCATTTTCCATTGATCAATTATAACAATTTAAACTCATCCAAGTCAATTCCAAACAGCACAACGCAGTTTCAAAACAACCAACCATGCATAATTCAATCCATACACCTAACACATAAAACATCTGAAGAAGGTAATCCAGCTCCCCTTACCTCTTTGAAGACTTCCTTTGTGAGATTTGTGATCCATCTCCTCCAGTCATACAGCTCCAGATCTCTTAGCAAATTCAGTACTTCTCCCCTTTCTCTCCAGATCTGGCTGCAAGAACTTCCCTCTCACCAGATGCCCAACCCAGCTCCTCCTCTCTGCCCTTCAGAGTTTGTACAGCTTCCCATGGTTGCCCTTTGGACGGCTGGACACGGGAGAAGAGTTCCCTCCCTCTGCTGCTTTCCCTCTCTCCCTCTCACATGCCAATAATCCCCCCTTCTTTTTGCCAAGCCTCCCCCGTAAAATGCCTCCTCTCCTTTTCTCCCCTCCCCTCATAATTGCACTTCAATAATTGCATTAAGTGGGTGTACCTACCACTTAAAAAAAATGAGGTCCTTACAGTAGCCCTGTACAGGGTTAAAATTCAAAAAAGCATGAATAGTTCGTCTTCTCCAGCGCGATCTCGCTTTGCAACTTCTCTCTGTCGCCGCCACTTTATCCCTTCTTCCTTACGCCTCCGTTGTGTCGCCGTCATCACTGTAGAAGGACTTCCTTCCTCATTTTTCATCACCTACGTTTGTATCCGATCAAATTTGGATTTGGTCGCTAGAGTTTTTTCGTTTTTGGGTTGGTTTGATACGTTTTTTTATTGATTCGGATTATCAAACTTACGTTTTATTGTAGGTATTGTGTTTTTTCTTGAAATTTGTTCCGTTTCAGAGCGCGGGTTGTTCCATTTTCTCCATTATTGTGTGGTTTTTCATGCTCCCAGGTTCGTATTATTCTATTTATTAATTTTCATATTGTTAATTTTTAATTTTTTGTAGGTTGAATATGAATAATTATGTATGATTGAATGTTTGAATTGACAATTTGAATGCTTATTAGTTGTTTGATTGTATGATTGTATTATTCTGTTTATTAATTTTCATTTTGTTAATTTTTAATTTTTTGTATGTTGAATATGAATAATTATGTATGACTGAATGTTTGAATTGATAATTTGAATGAGCTGAAGGTCTCAATAGACGACATTATCATAGCAGATGCCTCAGTTTCTCTGCCCACAGATGAGATTTTCACTGTGGCACAGACATTTCAGTCTTTTATCGCTTGGCCTAAACACTTGGTTGGTTCGGTTTTTGACCCCCCCCCCCCCCCCCCCCCGGTATGGAATTCTACTTTACACTTCTCAATTTTAAAGTTTACATGTTATTGATGTCAAAACTTATCTTATTTTTCCATGTAACAACAGACGCATGCACAGGAAAAGATTCGTTTATCTGAGGACGATCCTCTTGGTGCATTGCAGCAACTTGCTGACATCATTGGAAATAAGCCTTTGGAGGTTGAATATGATGCTAATGTATTTGGGAGAGGTTCTGAGGTCCCAATATACCTGCATAGCCAAGATGTCAAAGAGCTTGCGTCGGGAACAGAAGAGTTGAATATTACATTAGTTCAACTATGGATGATGTAAGTTTATGAGCAATTTTTTATATAAAATTGATTTATATATCAAGTATACTTATATCAAAGGTAACTTTTTATTTCAGGTATATGTTTGGTGTCAATAACAACTTGGGGTACAATGATGTCTATGGGTTCATTGATCCCCAAGTCATTCACGAAACAAATGATTTTGATGAGATCACAACATATCTCACAAGCAAATTTGCAAGCGGGAAGAAGATAATTTTTATTCCTTATATATCTGGGTAAGTGAACTTTGTTAACATAATAAAGTTTCATACGTGATTTTAATATATAATAATTAAGTTATTATGAATTTCAAGCGTCATTGGCAGCTACTTGTTATTTTTGTACAGGAGAGTTATGCTTTGTGGTTCTGCTCATTGCACAAGTCTCCTCCCAAACATCTCAGACAAGTAGTTGATTGGTAAGAACCTCAATGTTTGGACTTTCATTGTTATATAAATGAATGCTAAAACCTTTCTTTTATATATAGTTCTATTTCAGCAAGTATGATGTTGGTTGGGAGATCAATTGCTAACAGTAGAAAGCTTGCATGGATTGCTCTCAAGGTTTAACATATGCTAAAGCCATACTTTCTTATAGTTGTTTTGTTTTAATGATTGTGACTAACTATTTACAACTGTGATGATATATTGTAGTGTAACAGACAGACTGGGTCATATAAGTGTGGATATTATGTAATGTATTGGATGACCCACATTATTCATGCCCATATCACAAGAGGCTGGGAAACAGTAATATTTAAAATTAATGAATTTTGATTTTCTCCAACATTTGGAATTCATATACACTAATTAATAACAATTGTCTTGTGCAGAGATTCAAGACTCCTACTCCAATTCCTAAGAAGCCACTTACATTCTTGAGGAAGACAATTGCAAAACATTTAGTTAGATTATATAATAGTTCATAGTTATTAGATTTAAAATACATTAGAACATGTTGATTTATAGTTATTAGACTTTGTACATTATGTGATGTAAGTATTGACTATTGTGTTGAATCTGTTGAATCTGTGTTGTTATGATATTGTTATGCAGGTCTGTTTTTGTGATAGTGGATATCACAAAAACAGACCTGCTATTAAAAAAATTGCAAGAGAATAGGCCGCGATTGTGGCCAAAACCGAGGTAGAAAGGTTAGACAAAAATTAAAAAAAAAAAGGTTTTGGCCGCGGTTCCAGCAAGAACCGCTGTCATATCCCCAGGTTTTTACCGCGGTTGGAACGCGGCCAAAGGTTACACGAAATTTTTTTTTTTAAAAAAAAGGGGGTTTTGGTCGCGGTTCAAGAAAGAACCGTTGTCATATCCCCAGGTTATTACCTCGGTTGTAACCGCGGCCTAAAGTCCCAGACTTTTTACCTCGCCCATATATGTCGCGGTTCTAAAATCGCGACGTATATACAAAAACAACCGCGGTTGTTTCCCTTCGCTGCACTAGTGAGGATTTGAATAATTAATTTAATTAATTTAATTAATTTAATTAATTTGATTTAATTTAAAAAAGGTGGGTTGGTGAGCCAGCCCGACCCACCACGGGTTCAACCCGTGTGAGCCGGATTCTTAGTGAGCCGGGTCAAAATTGGCTCGCATCAAAAATTTTGCATTTTTTCCCAACTCAACCCAGCTCAAACCGTGGTGAGCCGGGTTGGTTCATGGGTTTCAACCCATTTTGACGGCACTAATAGTAAGCATGTACATATTCCACATATGAATAACACAACACAGAAACATTTTTCTGTTGTGACATGACAACATTCATGTGTTGTTGCTATTAATGTGTTGTCATCATCAAAAACAACATAACAGGGATTGGGTTCTGCGATCACATTGCTCCCCCTATCAACACTAAGGTAACTTCAAAAATGGAAAACATGATCAAAAATTTAAATTTCACAATTTGATTGAGTATTTATCCCAACATTTTTATAGGTCACATATTCAACATAATAAAAAGCATTCATCACAGATTTCATATCAATTGAGTATATTACAAAATAAATTAGCAGTACATAATATGTTCAATAAGAATTAAGTTAAAAATTCATCGAGTAGACTTCTAGGGAAGAGAAGTGTGTCCCAATGAACAACTTAAGTACCAAGTCTTTCCTAGCCAAAGTGTTCCTCAACTAGTTTTTAACAAATTTCTTATTTATAGATTCAAAATAACGACATAGTTTTTCCTTAACAATACTAACACATAAATTCAAGACATAAATAATTATACAACCAACACATAGACATACACAAAAAGTCAAGGCATGGATAGTCATATAACAATATTAAGTCATTAACATAAAAGCATAGAAAGGTTAGCTCCTCTTACCTGATTTTCTGGATGAAGAGCACATCTTCAAGAGCTCTTTCTACCTTCTCTACAACTCAGATTCTAGCCCTAAAATCTCCTTATTTTCTACGAAACTCTTGTTCAGTTTCACTCTCCTTGTGAAAAACTTGATTTTCTCACCCCTATTTATAGTTGAAGTTAAGGTTACTGTAGTTGTACTACATTTCAATGTAGCAGTACTATAGTTGTACTACATTTCACTATAGCAGTATTGTAGCTTGTACTACATTTTTCCTGCAGCAGTACTATAGCAACACATTATTCACGAGGTATTCTCACTATAGCACTGTACACATTTCACTATAGCATTGTACATGTTTCACTGTAGTATTATACGTATTTTACTGTAGCATTTATACATAAAAAAATTTCTATATTTCTAAAATAATCTAGCATCTTAATTACAACTATTTTCAAGGTCTTACACCCGGTCTTTAAATTGGGTTAACGGGTTAACTTTTTGGTGGCGTGTCAGTGTGAAGTGGATTAATTTAATGACATGGCACATTCAAAGCAAGTTACGTGAAATATATAATTAAAAAAAAAGTTCCTGAGAATTGAAACCCAAATTAGGGTTCATCATCTTCAACCTTACCTTTCATCATCTTCAACCCTAGTGATTGATGCTCAAGGTTCATCACAAAATTAGGGTTCATAAAACCCAAAAGCTTTCTGAAATATGAAAGTAAGCATCACCAAATTAGGGTTTACCAAAATCAAATTGGGTTCGAGATTAAAGACACAATAAATCTCGGGTTCATAGAGTTCTATATTATAGTGGAGTCCAGTGTCTCCTAGGGCCTCTCCTTCGAGATATGGGGTTTTCTCATGTTTCTGTTTGCGTGAGAGAATTGAACTCGCAACAGGTTTTTGTTTCTGTGTTTTGTGATGTCTTTGGGTTTGCAGGTTGGTGGATTTGTGAAGGAGACTTGCGGAGATGAAGGATGCGTTGATTTTCACAATTGCTTGAGGAGGGAGAAACAAAGGCGTTGGAGCTCTCACGCCATGATCTCGCGGCGACACAAGGAGTTCACGATTTTGGGTTTTGCGCAACTAGGGTTTGCGATTCAGATGCAATTGGAGAGCTCAAACACGATTTAGGGTTCTGCATTGATGGAGATTAAATAGTGTCGCAATGACGCTCACGATTAGCGTTTGAGGGTTTCGCGATTTCTAAGCTTTACTGTGTGTAGGTTTCATGGCGTGAAGAAGGATGATGGAGAAGGCTGCCATGGTTGTGTGTTTTGAGCTTGAACGGTGCTGATGGCGGCGAGTTCGCATTGCGAAGGATGGCGTGGTTGTGGCCAGAGTTTGGTTGCACGTCGGCGGCGGTTATGGTGGCGCTACTGTGCTGCGTGAGAAACAGCTCTCCTGCAGCATCAAATCACGGAATATATTTTTTAATTATATATTTCACGTAACATGCTCTGCATATGCCACGTAATCTAACATAATGACCACGTAATTAAAATATTCCATGTCAAACTGACAGTTGAGAAAATTAACATCATTAACTCAATTTAACTAAAGGAGTCAATTGTTTCAATTTTTCAATTTTAGAGACTCAGTTGAAAGAAAAAAAAATAAGTAACCTATTTGAAAAAATAAAAAAAAAACCGCAGAAATGGTTTAACTTTTTTCTTAATACACAACTTTTCAACTTTATGGATTGAATTGAAAAAGTTGTTTAAGAAATTATTCAATTATTCTTCCAAATTGTTAATCTGTTTTGTTTTCTCAATTCATCGAGTTTTTTGGTTTCCATTGAATAAAAGAAGGATAAAGTTGTTTTTCTTTTTTGTGAGGATATTATACTTTTTCTAATAATTTCAAAATTACTTTTTCTATTACGATATTTACAAACAGTTTGAATTTTTCACTTAAACTTTTAGAACTAGAAAAATAAAAATTCAAATTATTTCTTTTTTTTAGTTCTTTTAAACAGGATCGAAAAATGAGAATTTTTATTTTGGAACTAGAAAAAGGTAATTCTACATTCATTAGATGCAGTGGTGATTGATGCTTAGTTTATATATATATTGTGTAAGGCTCTAGTATATATTACTTTTAGTTTCAGAATGATAGAACTCTTAGAATACATCTTTTGATCTTATAGTTATGTTTAGATACTATAATAACATTTTATATGTTTTTTTTAATTAACAATTTATAGTGATTTAACATTATTAAAAAAAGATGATAAAAAGGATTAAACATTAAAGTTGGAACAATTACAATACCCCAAAGGTTGAAATTTTTAGTTTAGTTTATTTTATATGATAAGGGAAAACTTGATGCAAAATCATTATTCGAAAAATTATTGTAACTTTTTATTATAAGTTTTTTTAACAAATTTGAAAATATCTTTTTGAAATTTGTATCCTCAAATTATTTGGATCAAATTCCAACACGTTTCGATTTAGGAACATTTGACAGATGGATAGAAAGAAATTATTTTTGTTGTCAGACTGTTCTATATTCAGATTTCTACCGATTCAAAATCAGAGTAGAAATAAAATGGTAAATGGTAAAACAGAAAATGTAAAAGAAATTTACATTCAAATTACAGACTATCAATCTTTCTCCAGAAATTTACATTCAAATTACAGACTATCATTCTTCTACCAATATATAAGGGCTGTTTCACAATGACATATTGCAAGTAATGTTATCTTTAAATGCCGCACACTAAAACATTCCAGCACGTCCCAGCTCGTTGAATTTTCGCACCAAAAAGTACTCAAATAAAGCATACAACACTTACACCAAGGTGCTTCCATTCTTCTCAACAACTACGGCGATGCAATAAACTCGATGACGAGGCTATCCATCCGTTGTAGCAAGAATTGATGGAGGCTTAAAATTATAAGATTCCTCTGTGGCGAGCTCTTTTTGTTATGGCAGAGAATCCATTTGTGACAAAAAAAATCCTTGGAGGGAAGGGTAAAGCTCACACCAAGCAAGCTCACAGTTGGGTCAAACATTTGAAAATGTTTGAACCTGATACCCTGAGTTCCATTATTGTAAGCCCATCAAAATCTTCAGTCTTTCCATGCTACTGCAGTGTCCAAAGCACGAGTTACTCGTAGTTAAAGAGACATAATTTTGGATTTTTACTATGCATTTATATTCCTATGTAAGCATCTAATATATCTGCCTTGAATCTGAGTGGTAATCCACACCATGCAATGAATAAAGCAAGTAACAAGTTTTCAACTAAACGGATTATCTAGGAAAAGAAGCATGCACGTTAAAATAGAACACTATTAAGTTATGTAATCATATTTGAAGAATGTACCAAATACCTATTTGGAAAGGAAGGAATCAACTCTTCAATTACTTGAACAAAATCTCTTGCATGTTTCCCAGATGATGACTGCTCTTCTATATCTGCATGTAATAGAACAGGTTAATCAATTTAGACTGCACAATGATACTAGCAGAGTATTTGATTCAACCTATCAAATGTCTATATTCATAATTTATAGATGTATGCCAAAGCACTAGATGTTTATCACAAACCTATGCACAAGGCAAACATTATGAATACAAAGCAAGATGATCCCCAATTTTCATCGCTCCATCTCTCTTGCATTGGCTTACAGAAAAAGCATCTAACAATTTTCATCATCTCAAATTCAATAGTATCCAGCCATGCAGTCAGTGGGATTTGAAATCAGACATATTGTGGTAAGGAATCAGCAATAGTCCATGAAGATATGCAACATATTATTTGCAAACATTACGTGGCTAAACTACTATGCATTCAATGAATGAAACAATCTTAGGCTTTACAAAAAATTACAGTTTTACCATTAGTATGTACGATGAACTGAGAACATGCAAGAAAATCGAAAAAAAAGAAAAGACATGGTTCTAGGAAAAAGATACAGTTTCTGTGGGTGACACAAATGACATTTCATTCAATAATAAATAAAGAAAGGTATACTGACATGTTTTACTTTGTTCAAGTTTCACAAAGGACAAAATCTTGTCAGAGAATGAAATTTACTTTTAATACAATGTACAGTAGCAATATGATCAAACAACATCTTTAAATTGGTAGACATAGCATGATATATATTTTGGTTATAATAGGTAAAATAGCATAAACTTTCAATACCTTCAACATCTTCAATGAGATTATTACGGTTGAGGTATAAACTCTTGCTCATATTTAAATCTAGGCCTTCAGTTTTGACAAACTCATGCAACATTCGACCTACAAGACTATATGCAAGCATACTTGTCTTATCACAAGCATCTTGGATAGCAAGGTATTGGTTTTTGCATGCACCGTGCTTAGTAGGCACAGGTTCTTTCTCTTCAGAAAACAAATTAGTTGTGTCCGTTGCAGCTATTTTAGTAACAGATTCAAACAAATGATTTCTCTTTACAACCTTTTCATCCAACTCTCTGTCAGGTGAAACAAATGAAGAATTATTGTTTTTGCCAGCCATAAATTTACTAAAATGCTCTGTGCTTTCTCCTTGGCATTGGTCAGTTAACATGTTATGTGTAGTATTGTGAAATTCAGATTCCAAATTTACACTACAACATTTATTAGGTTGAAGTCGTTCAGAACCACTATTCAACCTATCACTAACTGTAAGTGGGGAAGATGAAACATTCTCCTCAATTTTGATGGTAGAAGAAAGGAACTCAAATGGCACAAAATCTCCAATACTTTCTGCTTCATTGCATGTATCGATTGAATCAAATGATCCATTTCCGAATCGTATGTCCTCCTGAAGTTGACTACCACCATCCTCGTCGCTGTCACTGTCATCACTTTCTTCTAATTGCTCCATGTAAGCATCAGTAAAGTCTTTATCAAATTTATCATCAGGCAACAAATCCAAAACAATTTGTTTTGTCAAAGCACTAATGTTTAGTATGCAGTCAACTTCTTCCTCAATATACTTCTTTTTGAATAATACATTGTGCAAGCCACCATTATTAGGACCTCTGTTAATAACATCTAGGGTCTGTGATAGAGACTTCGGAACACTATCCATATCACTGCACTCAAAAAGAAATTCAGTTAAAAAATTTACAAAAGTTGTCCGGATGCACCGGTTTGATATTGTAGCCTTTGGTTCTATGAGAAGCTGTAAATTGCTTAGCTCTGGCACTGTCGTTACTTTCTTAACAGACCATATAGCCTTAATAATATCACTTTGCAAGGACTTCACCTCAGGTGAGAATTGATAAAATTCTTTTGAAAACATGTTATGAGAACCAGTTGTGAGTTTTAGTGATAAGTCTGCTACTGCCATAGCTTTGGCTAATGGCTCTGGCAACTCACTTTCTCTATCAAGTTTTGAAAGCATTTCCATACTGATCTTCTTCACTAGCTTGATTAGATGGTCTCTTGCCCATCCATGCTTGCGGGGTTGTAACTGCGGTACTGGTGCTTTCACTCCTTTAAGTTTTCTACGCATTGCAATCAAGGTCTGAGATGGCAAGTTTTGAAGCCTGTGCAATACCTTTTCTGCCGCAGCATGATAAGAGAGGGATCTCAATGCACCCAAAGGCTCACACCTGTCTCGAAAATTTTGTGGATTGTTGAGAAGTGAAAAGATTTGTTTACAAGTATCCAGATGGTTATGGCGGCTTTTGCTGCCCAGAACACTCGAAAGAGAATCCTTGATAACCCTTTTCATTTTGCAACGTGTTACTTCAGACTTAAACGAACCACCAGTAACTATCATAGCGAGAAGATAGAGACCCTTGGTAGTCAAATTATCAAGCAACGGTGATATCAACCTTTTCATGTTCAGTGTTTGAATCAAATCCATATCCCCCTTAGGAATATCGTTCTCTTGTTCAAAGCAGTGTTCTCCAACGGCATCTTCAAGATGAGTTTTTACTGACTCATAAAACATCTGACAATTACTAGATTGTCAATTTATCATTCAAATAGTAATGCAACTAACCATAGTTACAATAAATATAAAGAAATAGTAATACTTACATCGTCTTCTCTGATCAAGGACTCAGATAAATACCTATTGATCAAAAGGAAAAATAAAATGTCATTAGAGTGAAAACCTAGGGCAAAAATCATTGAACAAATGACGCACTAACCTATTTTTGAAATATTTTTTCAACTTCTTCCTCTCATATCTTGTGGGAGGAATGCCGAGTAACCATCTGCACCAATTTCAGATTGATATAGTTAAAATATAACACAAAAAAAAACAAAAAAAAAAATAAGGTCTCGATACTAGAATGAGTATCTTACCTACTCTTAAGTTTAATCTGTTTATCCTGACGCTTAATTTGTGACAAAATTGACAGAGCATCTGTTCTATCAAACTTCATTGTTTAACTGTACTGATCAAACCAAAGAAAAATAGAATGAAATTAAGTGTGATGTCTCTCCTTTGTCAAGAGCTTCTGCAGAAAAAAAAAAAACTAAGTTAGATTAGAATGCAACACAATTACCTGACCCTTTATCTAGGAAGTCAATTTGAATAATAATTTGGCCATGCGGTATTTCAGGTTTTTCAGAATAACTTTAACACTAATTATGCCTCTATATTCCGAGAGGTGTAGCCTAGTGAATAGAAGATTATAAGAAATTTTATTTAGCCAGGTGTTGTAACATCCCATTCAGTTCTAAAATACCATTTTTCTAAATCCCTACAGGTGTTGGGAATGATATAATTCATTCAGTGAAATGAGAGATTTGTTGCAGGCCACAAATACACAGTCACTTGCGTACCATCACTTCAAACGAAGAGAACAGAACAGAAACTAAATTGAAACAGGGAAGGGGATTACGGGGGATGGGAATATAACTATATTGAAACACAAAAGAACAGTCTTGAATCAGGAACCATCACGAGAATAAGAACAATCGCAAACACAAACAACTCTCGCAAAACAAAACCCCAAATGAAATTAGAAACTGCTATGAAGATTGGAGTACCTGAATCGTTGTGAGCGGTGAAGATGATTGTGCCGTTGTCGTCGCCGGTGAAGATGATTGTGTAGTTGTCGTCGCCGGTGAAGATGGAACAAAAACGGCTGCGTTCACTCTCTTATATTTGATGTGTCATTTCTATTAATATGTTGTGTTAATTGAAATGCATAGTCATACACTGTTATGATTTATGTTAAATTTTTTCTGTTATCTGTATTACCTAAACATGATCATAGGAAGTTAAGAAACAAAAGAAAAATATAAAAATATTATAGGAATCAATTTAAAAACTAACGTTAAAATATAATATAAATAAGATACGAATAAAAAAATTATAAACTAAAATCAGAATTTCATGATTTTATGATTTATTAAGTACTAAAACAAAACAAATATTATACCTACTCAATAAATATATTATTTTATCTTCATGTTTTATTACTTTTGAATTAAAGAATTTAACTGAGATGATCATATATATCAGTATCAATTTAAATGCAAACAAGGAGTTTTAAAAGATGTTAAAAACTTATTTAGCCATTTATCTTAAATTTAAATATGTATTTTATTTTTTCCTGTTTTAACTTTATCTTTCTGTGTTATTTTTAAGGAAACTGAATTATTTTTTTAATTTGAATATATTTTTATCTTTTCAAATTTGATAATTTAATTGTTATCTCTCAAATATTACTCTTTTTTTTCTCCTATCGTACAAAGAACTTTGCTATAAATTCATACACTTTATCTATTAGAGTATAATTTATTTTATATCTAAAATGATATAATAATAATTGATGAAAATACATGAATTCACAATTTTTTTTTAGATTAAAATAATAAAATTTTCAAAGTATATATAATCTTGCAACAATAATGTTAAAATGATACAATTAAGAAATATATAGAATTTTATAATAATAATGTTGAAGAAATATGTAATGGTTTATTTAAAAAAAATATTCACTTATTTTCAATTCAACTATTTTTTTAAATATATATATATATATATATATATATATATATATATATATATATATAATGATAACATTATTAAAGTCGACACTAAAGGAAATTATTGAATGTATTATCTTTATATAATGAAATAGATAATATTACAATATATTTCTGTTAAGTCAATTTATTGATTCTTTGTAAATATAAAATAATATTATTAAAAATTTAATAATAATAATAAAGATATGAGTTGTCTATATCTTAAGTCTTTAGTTGTTTAAATATTTTAAAACGTATGACAAATAATAATTTTAGATTATTTAGAAAGATATAGGTTTTAATTCTTTAAATAATCAAAATTATATCAATATACGTTTTTATTATTTAAATATAACATACTAGTATAAGTTTTGATTATTTTAGAATTGAAGTTTATAATTGTATAAAAAAAAATTTAAAATATTATTATGTTTTTAAAAACTTTGTATTTTTTAAAAAACTAAACATATTAGAAAATTTTAAAAACGTTTTTTTTTTACACTTGACTATATTTTATAACACTATTTTGTGACAAAGCCAACAATTGCTACCATGAGAGTTGGAAACATATTTATCAAGGAAGGAATAAGTACATTCAAGAAGTTGATATATAACAAGAAATACTTGATGAGCTTATAGGTTAAAGGATCAATATAAGAAGTTGCATAACAAAACATGTTTTCTAATTCACATGATTCAAGTAGAAAAATGTTATAAACTTGAAATCATCTTTTACTATAATATGAATTATTCTTTGTTATTTATTTGAACTAAATATTTTTTATAACTTAGAATTTATGAAGTACATATCAATAATTAAGAGCAATAAACTATTATAATTGAGCGGTTTCCAATACCCCTTAAAAGAACAGTTTTCAATATCTCTTAAAATAGTAAAGTGGAAGATACATGAATGATTACATATTGAGAACAATTAATAAGCAATCTCAATTGGTCTCTGATCTCTCTGTAGAGCACCTTAGATTCTCTCTGTATTTTCTCTTTTAATGGAGATAAAAAGAAAGAAACTAGAGTGATACGTGTAGTAACATATGGAAACCAAGATCCCTTATGTAATCTCTCATGATTACTTTTCTTTAGTTTCAATAATTATAATTTGATCCCTTCAATAAATTAAAATTATTGTTGGTCTCTACATAATACTTAGTCATATTTATTTAATTAGATCACTTTATAAAGTTAATTAATAAAATATAATGATGATATCACATTTAATTATTTATTTTATATATATATATATATATATATATATATATATAATCCAAAAATACTACATTTAAGCTTAATGAAAAAGCAAATGTCACACACATTAAGAATAGGATAACATTAGAATTTAAATTTATTTACAGGTATTCAATGTAATTAAGAAAGAAGTACTTATATGATACATTTTTTTATGATAGACTTATGAAAAGTAATGTTTATTTTTATAACATGATAGTCATATTTGTTAATAAATTCTCATTCAAGGTTTTTGATAAATGTTTTTTCTTACTTTCTTTTATAATAGTTTCCTTCCTTTACTTTAGGCAAGAGAAATTCTAAGTTGTAGGTGTTTAATAATTGTATTTTTAAAAAGTGTGTTTTTAACAATAATTATTGAACATATATTATGCTTTGGGACTTTTATTATTTTAAAAAAAAATATTTTAGATTTTTTATCTTTGTTATTAAATGAAGCAATATCAATGATTCACTGAGAGTGAAATAAAATAATTAAAATTTGGTCAAGAAATAACATTTAATTAAAATATCACCGAAGATTTTCCTAAAACATGTATTTTCTCGCTTAAACGAGCACAATCTAGCGACAAGATATAATGAATAATTTTTAATTAATTGAGTCATGATGGTTGCTTAAGCAAAGAGCTACAAAGATAAAAATCTGTTAAGTATATTTTATTTGAACATTTTAGTATCCTTCCAAATAAAAACCCAAGGAAAATCTACATAACTTTTGCTAGAAAAAATAAATATATAATTCTTACTACTTTCACGCATTATAAATTGTTCTATAATGAGAATATAAGTGACTAAGTTCACTCTGAATAAGAATTGGATGTAAAGAAACTTAAACTCATTTAAATACTTATTTTGAATTTATAAAAAATTATTTCAATTATATTGTGTTTTTATACTCAAGATTTATATTAGTTTGATCCCTTAATTTATTAATTGATATTAGATTCACATTGAAAAGTAATTCTAAACATATGTGGTTGCGAAGAAAACCTAATTGAAATTGGTGTTCGGAATAGATATATTTCAATTAATTATCTTATAAACTTCTTGATTGAGTGGTTCTAACGTGTAAAAATGAAATTATAGAAAATTAATTTAGATTTATTTGTATAAAGAATTAAAATTTAAATTATTTAATGAATTTATTATATTATTGAAAATTTATCAAAGATTATTTTTAGGCAATTTAAGGGAGTGGGTGAATTTATGAAACAAAACTCTAATATTTTTTACTTTAATTTGTCACATCCTTTATTTTTATCTCTTTATTTGTAGTGAACAACTAAATATTTATAATTTTATAGTTTGAATGGAGCGTTAATACATTAACATTCAATACTTAATTATTAATTGCTCGAGAAAAAAAATATTTGTGCTAATTATGTTGGTGTCCTGGATCAAAAGACACTTATGTTTGAAATTGGCCAAACCACTATAATCTCGTGACAATTAAAAGATGGTAAGTGAATTTCATTCTTCCATAATTGAACATACTTTTCAAAGTGTTCTTTCACTTTATGAACTCTTCACTACTATTCTGTTAAACTTCTCCATTACTACTGAATGATAATGTTAGTAAAAGATTCTCTGACTCTTAAATTGGTACTTTGTCAGAAATTTTAATCAAAATTAAATTAATACAAAAAGTAAAATCAACCTACAATTAAAATAATATTTATAGGCATACCTTATTGACCATGGCTCCATCCGAATAGGCCACAGTCAAAGGCCTATTGGCCCAGAAACTCAATGACCAACTTACCTATGAAAAATTACACCTGTTTTTGGTTAAGTCTTTCAATGCACGAATATCCTTAACAATCACAAGAAAATACTGACAAACGGTATCTTGACTTAATGAACAACATTGTTATCAGAAAATAGATGTAAATGTTGATATAAAAATCATAATATCCGATATTTAGTGTTCTATTAGATGATCCATACTTCATAAAGTATCCAACTATCCTCATGTCAACTAGAGAGTATATGATATTAAGAACCTAATGAACTATATCATGTCATGTTCTTAAGTAACTTAATTTAATACTGTAGTTAACAACCAAATGTCTTCGGCTACATACATCACAATTCTATACAATGGTGATTGGTGACACAAAATTGAAGGGGGAGAATTTTGTCACCCAAAATATCCTTATTGAGTAGGAATATGACAAATACTCCTCCCATGAGAATGAATGAAAGTGAGACAACTAAGACACCAATCGTTCATGAAATCAGTTTTACATGCAAATATTTTCGAATCTTGGGCTAAGCATAAAATCCAGCAATTCATGTAAATCTTATGGAAAAAGTCTTTTTAACAATTATTTTTGATAACTTTTTTACAACAATCTATGTAATAGATTGTGATTGATTTGATAATATGTTGTCAAAAAGTTGTTAAAAAAAATTGTTAAAATATCATTGTCCAAATCTTATTTCTACGTTTTTGTTTTGCTTTGTGGCTTGCACTTCAAATAGCTGCTGCTTCTCGAGTGTGGAAAGCGTATGCAGAGCCAGAAAGTTGCAAGAGAAAAGAAATAGAGATACGGTAAAACATATCCCTGGCAATCACATTTCAAACAAAAAAACACAAGAAAAAAGTTCCCGAAATACATGATCAAAGGTAAACCGAAGCTAGTTCAAATACAATCTATGCAAATCACCAAGCATCGTTTCCTTCCTAACACACCAATTATATTTTACTAGCAAAGGAAAGGCCTTCCTTAGCAAGCTGGTCTATATCCGCAACCGGAGGCTGGGCCCTAGCAACTTTAGCAATAGCACTGTTTTCTTCAGGAGTTCCACCCTCCAGAAACGCCCCCACAACTTTCCCATCTTTAATCCAGTATGACCCAAACTTAGGCTTTGCTGACGTTGGTTTGTTGTCTCCAAATAGCACTGTGTCACCAACATTGTCGCCATAGAATTGCCATGATAGATCAAATGCACGGGAATAGAAGTATGGAAGGTAATCATACTCCTCAACTGTTTTTCCATCCTCAGCTGCCTTGATGGCCTACATAAAAACACGTATCATAGAGTGAGAAACAGGACAACAAGCATATATCTACTAAATAGGTTAAAGGAACAATTTAATGCTTTCAATACAGGATGTCACGATCGAGAGGGCATGGGGCAATGATTTTGAGAAGCGTCTTACCTTCACAGCCTGTTCAGCTGATTTTCGAGAATGATCAACGTGTTCAACTCTCCTCAATTCACCGTATAATTTCAAGGGGAAAGTGGCAACATCACCAACAGCGTATACGTCGGAAAGATTAGTTTTGAAGAAGGAATCGGTCTGCAACCAAAAACAAATGATGTTATTGATATTGATGACAAGGATCACTGTTCACTTAGGATAACATTTTAGACACTGTCAACAAGTCTCTGGATATGCTATCACTCACCTTAATTCCAGCCTTATCCTCTTCAACCTGCCCTTTGAATAAGGCTGTTTGTGGCCTTCCTCCAACGCCAACAACAACAATATCAGCTTCCAGGACTCGGCCATCCTTTAGTTTGACTTCTTTTACCTGAATGGTTGATGAGTTATGCTTAAGTTTGATTACGAACTTTATAATGCTATTCCACGACAGGGTTCCAGAATACAAGCAACCATACCTCTCCATCGGAATTAGAAGTGAATCCAACAGCAACAGTTCCTTTAATAATATTGATGCCCTTATTTGCGTAATACCCCTCATAGAATTCAGCTATATCAGCAGTAAAAAGTCGTGGCACTGCAACATCAAATAACAGTGTTAGTTCATATATGTGTGTGTGTGTATATATATATATATATATATATATAGGAATGCTATCCATGCGGGTAACACATGTGAGTGGGTGGTGTAAAAAGAAACATCCACTTACTACACCAAGGCTCCGGGTAGACCATGGTAACATCAATATTGTTGAGTTTCAACACTGCACTAAGCTCCAGACCAATGTATCCTCCCCCAACAACCACAGCTTTCCCATTCTTCTTTGCCTTGATTGCCTCGTACAATTTGTCAGCATCGTCAATCTCTCTCAAATAAAAGATGTTTTTCGCATCAGCTCCTTCCACACCAAAATCTGACAGCCTTATAACCTGGCAAATATTAACATTAGTACGAGGCGAACGGGGACAATGCAACATCTCTACTATCTACTAGCATCCTTACTGTTGAGCCAGTTGCAATAATCAAAGTCTGATAACTGAATGTTTCTCCTGAGGCACTGATCAGTGATTTTGTAGCAAGGTCTGCCTTAACTATTTCAGTACTAAGAATTAACTCTATCCCTGCAATCATGAGAACAATTTGTAACTTTGTATTAGAAAACTGTTAAGATCCAATCTTCCATCTACTTTCCCTTCACTTGATATATGGTCAACTATTGATTCCTAACACCATCAAGTAACAAGGCTGAACTAAAATAATGTGGGTAAAAGCCAAAGTCACCTTTCTCAGTGTACCACTCAGGAAGCAACCTTTCTCCTCCACTTCCAACACAAACATGGAACCCAGGAAGTCTAGCAGGGGCTGCAAAATCAAATTGTGACATCAAGGTAATACTCAATGAGACTAAGAAGGCCAGCTGATATTTAAATTTAATGGAGAATTCAGCAGAGATGAAAAGTACAGGATAGACAACAGACATAGGCTCGATTAAACTCAACAAAACAATATATTTTAAGAGATACAATTAACAGAAAACTAATACAACATTTTAACTACGAATATTAAACCTATAAATGGATTGAGAAGAAAAGAGGTGGTATTAATAGCATTACAAACTTACACTCTGGAAAAAGGTAAGCCTTGCTCAGAGCAGGACGTTCATAAGGTGCTACCTGTGCGAACATATACAATACATAAGGGAATATGAATCAAAAAGTAATTGCAGCAGGTTCAATGGTTAAAAATGTTATACGAAATTTTACAAGAATAATCTATGGAGAGCCTCAGCGTAGATACTCCAGAGAATATGCATGAAGTTTGCTTTACCTTTTTGGCCATTGGAAACTTGCAATAGATATAACCATTCAATGAAATAGCAATAACATCTAAATAAAATTCACACTTTAAACTGAAAACAAGAACCATTTTCATTCGAATATTCAACTATATTAATTATAAGATGTACAGTTCAAGATTGTAATTTGCTACTTATATGAGTTAGATCCATTTTATTATTAGAATCACACGATTCACTATTCGAGTGACAGCTCGATATGATTTCACTATCCAAGAATTCATATCATTTGAAGAATCTACTATACATGGATGAACCAGAGTGATTCCATATCATTGATATGAATCGCACAATTCAATGCTTTTCCTTTTTTATTTTTTATGTTTACCATTTAAAGAAATTGAAAAGTTTGATAAGCTTGAATAATTAAATAAAATAAAAAAAATTACATATTTTTCAAATGTTCAATTTTAATTCTACTGAAGACATCGCATAGGCATTACTCATTCAATGTTTGGCTATTTCATTGCTCTATTCAATCTTCTATAACAGAGGCTTCACATAATCAGTTATGATTTTTGAACTTGTTTCATGAACTATGAAATGAACTACTAAGATTCGCGAAAATAAAAGGCAGAAAACACGGTTTAATAATCTATGAATAAACTATATACCGCTTCCTTGGATATGATAGCCAACTCCCCTGGCTTAACTCCCTGTTTGGCAAACTCCCTGGCCGCATAACCCTGCGATTTCGAAAACTAATTAGCAACAGTATCCATCCACACATCAAAACAAGACAAAAATCAAAGAGTCTTCACGATGATATATGTTTTCGTAATCTGTAATCGCGCAATCCAAGCTCACAGAATTCAAGAGCTAACGGAAGCCACTGGAAATGCGAATCGACCTATTTGCATTCCGGTAACGAATTCTAAAACTCAATTATTCGATTCCACTACTAAACCCAAACGGATCAAGAAGAACACGGAGATAAACGTAAATTATAGTAGAATTTCGCGATCAGTGCATTTCAAAGTGAATCGTAGAAAGTAAAAACCGATAGAGAGTGGAAACACGATGTGACGGTGAAAAAACGAAGATGAAAAGAGAGAGAGAGGAACTAACAGCGGCAACTCCTCCACCGACGATGATGTATTTGAAGGTCTTGGCCATCGAAGTGAAATTACAAACGCTGGAAGCTCTGTTGAGTGTCTGAGATGAGAGGTACTGGTAAGGAAAAGATGAACGGTCTCATTGTGATTGGTCAGATCCTTTTATTAGGTCTGGAAGGTTATTTTGGGAAACGCACACTGTGAATGTGAAAGGAATCTCGCTGGCGTGGCAGGTTCGTTGACCATTCATAAGTTCCCACATGACCACGCTGGCTTATCAAGATTTTCTACTAACAAATTACAAAATTGCTTGTTTTAAAAAACACATTATATTAGAACAAAATCTTAAAATAAAATAAAAGGACAAATAAATATTATTACCGTCAATTTATTCTGAGAATGTTAGTTGAATAATAATGATTGCAAAGTTAATAGATTAATATAATTTAAAAACACAAGTCATAGTTTATCCTTAAATTATTCCCATTTGTAGTCTCAAGCATTAATATTTTATCTCTTCTTTGTAAAAATAAAAATTCGTCTACCTGAGATAAAATGATTGAAAGAATTACAAGAGTTTTTTTCTTCTTAAAATGATTTTTAGACAACCATCACACCAATGAGAAGAAGAGAAAGAAACGTAAGTAGAAGTATATGTTACAATATAATAGATAAATTATAATAACAACATCTGTGAAATATAAAATTACCAGCATATTCCATTTTGAAAAACATGATTATATGCTTCTTCTTTTTTATATAAGAACTGTATCAATCTAATTATGTAATTGAAGGTAGAACATGTGGATACATAATATTGTTTAAATTAGTATCGAATAATAGTTTTTTTCTTTCTTTCTTTTATGTATATATACGTATATACTCTCTAAATATATATAAATCACACTATAGATAAATTTAATTTATAGAACATAAATGGATGTAAATTTTATAAATTTAGGTTTAAAGTCAAATTTTTAATATAGTATCAAAATTATAACTTAAAGTTTATTATAGTAAAATTTGTTATGTGTTAGATTTATTGTTTTATTTTTTTAATCACTCATTAATATCTAATCTAAGATGTATATATATTGACATGATGGAATGTATTGAAAGTCTCATATTAACTAAAGATACAAATATATAAATGAATACAAATATCACCTTATAATCAAATCTCTTAAGATCAAGATTAAAAATTTCTCATTAAAAACCACTTACTTTCAAAAATATAATGTTATACCATAGTTATTACATTATACATATAAAATAACCATAAATTCTAAACAAAACAATTTTTATATTTTTTTGGTTATAATTTTGTTAATATTTATATTATTACTTAAAGACTAAATGTCTAAGTGATATCTAATTCATTCTCTTTAAAATTTATTTATATCACTGTTATTTTATTGATTTAGCATTTGAGTGACATCTATTCTCTTTCGATTACTTGAATTCATATGTCTAGAATCTATAGATACATTTATCACTCACGTGATGATCGATGGGGCATGGTTTCTAGAATTTTAGAGATTATGTGGCCACCTCTGACCACTAAACTATTGAAATTGGTGTATTACATGTTTTGGAATTACTCGAATATTATAGGACAAAGACGTTTAAGTCATGAACTTACAGATATAGAAATGGGTGTTTGAGAGAGGAAGAAAACTCACCACTTCCAAGAAAAAACAGATAAATGCAATGAATTTTTTTTTTGAAAATCTCAATGTAATATTCATGAAAAAAGGAATGGTATCTTGAAGATCCACAACATTAGAGATTTTTTAAAAAAAATTCTATTTCAATTAATAAGTTATGTTAGAAACGTTGGTTAGAGAACAAAAATAATGTAGTATTTTTTATACACCTTATCAATGTCCTCAGAATGTAAGTATGTATTTGAAAGATACCCATAATTTATTTGTAAACTTTTGCTTTTTAAAACCGACCTTATAAAAACTAAAATGTGTTAAAACTTTACTTGAAAAAAAAAAGCATAACTTTTACAATTTTATTTACAAGAAAATTAGAGAAAGTATTATAAGAAATATTTTTTATATTCTCTTTTAGTTTTCTTTACGTTCTTCTTTTTATTCTCCTTCATATTTCATCTTATCTTTAAATTTCACTTTTTCCCCTTTGTTAAGTTCCCGTAATAGTTGACAAAAATGTCTATTACCAACAACTTGTACTTATATATTTTGACAAAAGGAATTAAATACTATTTATATTTCTTCTAAGTTTTAATAATCAATATATGTTTTTCCTTTTATGCCCTTAACTATCCCTAATATGACTCTTCTTTCTTATCATGAAATGCATCGTGAGATGGCGCGTTATCACGTCTAGGTTCATATATCCAGTGTCAAACGAAGGCAAATATTTTAATAATTAAAATTGACCATTTTAAAAAATAATTAACGTTGGAATTGGAATGAATAATCCGTAATATCATGTCATTAGTTATGATTTCATAAACTTTATTTTTTTTAATTTTAATCTTCCTCTTGGGATTTTCACTTCACTATATTAAGATATTCATGCAATTTTTCTTTCTAAAGTATGAACCACAAACATTTTCATTTCTCTTAAAATGTGATTGCTTCTATTTTTTTTTCCAAACAAAGGTTTCGTTATTAGAATGCCTTTCATCCTGACACATTAATTATATTAAGTAAACATGATCGAATTGAAGCCGAAAAGGTTTCAACTAGTTGCTCTTCAAAGGTGACAACTAAAAAACTCTAAATTTGTACATTAAATCTTTACAAAAATCTTAATTTGGTTCTCAAATCTTATTCCTGGTACTCCTTCTTCTTGACAAGTTCAGATCTATAACAAGTGTGAAAAGATGAAAAAATTTATAACTTTTATGTAATATTTAACTATTTCTTATCAAATTAGTTGTGTAAAATTAACTTCTTTTTTTTTCAATTTTTTATATAGATTATAATTCATTCGGTATAAAAATGGTCCGAAGAGGATAATTGTAAACATTATAAGACTTTCTATGCCGATTTGAACTAAAATCAATATAAAAAGTTGGGACAATGACAAAATGGTAATAAAATATAGCATTTTTTATAATGATTCAATATAAAAAGTGATATGGTGACATTTTTTTGTAATATTGGATAAGACTTCCTATACCAGCTAGTCATTATAACCGATATAGAATGTTTAATATTTTCTTCTCAACTTTCTCGTTCACTTCATTTTCTTCTCTAGTGACTTCCCTCTCCCTTTCCCCTTCTTCAATGACTTCGCATTCCTATAACCATTGTCCACGTTCATGTTCGCATTCTCCAATGACTTCTTTAGTGGTCATTCCTTTGCGTTCGTGTTCGTGTTCGCTCTCCTCCATTCTCACTGAGTATAGGAGTTCTCATCGCCTCTACAAGTGCCCTAGAAATGTGTCTCGTCGTCGCTCTTCATTTGTGTTGCTCTCCATTTTTTGTGCTCCATGTCGTTTGGAATCGTTGTCATGTTCAGGCTCTCGTCACTCCTGCCTCTTCTTGCATTCCTTGCATCCTCGTCGTACTCATACTCGCTAGTGATCATGGTAATATCATTGTTCTTTGCAATGAATGTATTTGAGGTGTTTATTGTGTTTGCTAACTTTAAGCTTTAATCCTATTCATACTTTTAATATTTTTTATAGCATGGCGGTAAAAAAAGTTAAGTTAGGTTTGGGTGACATGATATTAGGATGAAACATGTCTTGGATTAATTGAATTTGGTTCACCAATCTCCACTTTGCATTGCTATACATTAAATGTGAAAAGGAACAACATTAGATATAACAATAAAAGTTGGGTTTAAATTTGAAACTTACAACACACCACTTGAAAAAAATGATATTTTCTACCCATTGATTGAAAGGATTGAAATTAGGATCATTTGGAAGAGTCCAACCCTTTTGGTCACCAACTATGAAATTATAGGAAGCACCCATGTGATCTACTTTAGAATCTTTCTCAAAACTTGATAGGTTGGTTTGTGCTTTGTTTTGTTTCTATAAAAAACAAGTTACAAAAGGATTAATGTTGCCTTCATTTACAGAAAAGTCTTTAACTTGGTAATTTTCATGAAATGCAATTTGTGCTTAAACTTTTTTCTTTAATTGTTTAGTTTATAAAGTGCACATGCTTCCTATATCTATTTCCTTGAATGAAATCTCAAACATATTTTGATAAAGGCTTAAATGCTTACTTTGTCCCCATGTTAAGAGGTGAATTTCTGTTTAGTACCTGGTTTTAAAAATGTAGACATTAAGTCCTAAAGTTTTTAAAATTGTATGAATAAAGTCATCTCCATTAAATTGACAGCAACAGCGTAAACTTCGTCTGACGTGACATACTTTTATTTTCTCTCTCTCTCTCCTGTGCTTTTCCTGTAACACCCAGCTTTTTCTCTCTTCTCTCTCTTCTCCAATAGTATTATTATTAGGCTTCTGTTGTTGATTTTGGGCATGCTGCTTTTGAGAATACAGTACATAACAAAGAATACAAGCACATCACAAAAACATCATCTCACTGATCCACTTAACAACAACATAGATACTCAGAGAGGCAACCCAGTAGGAGTAGACCTCGGCCGTGGCATGACAAACGAAGAGAAATAATGCATGTTGAAAGGAGAGACAAATAGAATTGGAGCAAAGGTCACGGGGGACCTTTGTAGCCATCGACTCCAATGAATATTCATAACTTGGCTTCTTTTGGATAGTTTGGATTTAAGTTTCTAAGATCATATTTTACTTGTGTGAAAATGGTTGTGTCTGCCTTGAATGATATTTTATAATAGTACTTTACACCTTCATTATAAAGTTGTGGACCAGAACGAGTTTTGTTTTAATCCTTTCTCTGTATAATTTAACATGCAATTTGGATCATTAACTGTTAATATTGATAGACTTGAAACAAATTTTGCTTTTATATAGGAACCCGTTCTCCTGTGATGTTTGATTGAATGTCTGGTGTGTATCATAAAACCTCGAATGGTCTCTTGATTGCATTTGTTTGTTGATTTTGATGCATCATTCATCCTACGACTCATCAGCAGATTGTTGCCATGTTTATCTCCTTGTCTAATTATATATAGGCTGCATCTATGTAAAGTATTGCTATAGTTTCTCTCTCTCAAAATATTGCTTGTGAATTGTTTCAAATATTCATTGCTAGTTTGGATAATGATTACAAAAATAGTTTTGGTCAAATTCACTACTTGGCTTTGGTTCACAATCTGCATCTACTTGGATCAAGAAAGTCTACCTAGTGCAATACTGGTATTTGTTTTTTGGTATTTTGTTTATGGAGCCTTTTGCTTCATTTCTGTTTAAGTTGGGATATATTAAAGTATATTTATTTTAGTGGGCTTCTGAGGACGAGCTAATCGTGAGTTGTAGCTTTGTTTCTTTAATATTTGAATTTTCGTAGCATAATTAGCAAGTTGGGCATATGCAGCGGGTGTCCAGAACCAGAAGTAATAATGTGGTGCTAATAAATCAAATTCCAGAATTTCACTCTGAAATTGCTCGCCGTGCATACTTCCTAACTTGTATAGTGAATATCCTCAAAATACCTTTCGAATGCTTCGTACAATTGAATAAGTTATACTAATACTCCTTAACTAAAATTATTCCTAATGTCTGTTGTTTTTATCTTTCATAAACTTTCTTAATTTATGTTTCACTAGCTATTTGATGTTTATCTAAATACCCCAAAAAAATCAATGATTATTTAAAGAGATGATGATGCAGCATGTTGAAGAGTGAATGAAAGGTGCAGAGTGGATAAAAGGGGAGAATTAAGTAAAATAAGGTGTAAAAGAAAAAGTTACATGGTTTTATTATTATTATTATTATTATTATTATTATTATGGATATAAGGAGCATTTTTTTTATAGAACACCTGTTAATTTATCATGAAAGATGAATTAAAAAAAAGGCATTGATGCGTGTCTTTTATTACCGAAATTAGCGATCCAAGCTCCACACCTAACCAACCGTTAATCCAGAACACATAACACCTTCCCTTTCTCTCGATTCCAACATCTGATTGTCTTCTTTCCATCAATTCCCTGCGATTCTTCCTTCGTGCATTTTAGAAATGAATTCCAACTATGGCCAATCCAACATGAACAAATCCCCCTTCGTTTCCCTCAACAACTTCAATTTCGATTTCGATCTTGGCATCAGATCGAACCGTCCCAAGTCCCTCCCAATCTATTTACTTTACAGGTGTTGATCTGAAGAAGATTAAGGACTATATTGGGGATCCCCATGTAGATGCTTTATCCAGGCGGCGGGATCAAGCATGGTGACGACGTGCTTCTTCTCGACGCGGTGGCGTTGACGAAGCTTGGCAGCACTAGAGGGCGAACTTGGCAGGGTATGCGAGGTAGTAGCTGCCGCGGGCGGCGACGATGACGGCGACCTCCTCCCACTGGTTGTGGCGGAGCGGGCTGCACTTGAGAATAAGGGTGTGCCCAAAAATCCAATGTTTGGTGATGACACTCTATGGACACGAGAGGTTGTAAGAAAAAAATGAGATTGGAAGAGAGAGAGAAAAAGCTATATTGGAGAGAGAAAAAGCTGCACAGCAAAAAGGAGAGAAGAGAAAAAGTACAAAATTATTCATACAATTTTCATAACACAGGGACCCATTGTCTTCATTTTTAAAACCGAGTACTAAACATAAATTCACCTCTTAACCTGGGAACGAAGTAAGCATTTAAGCCTTTGATAAACTTCTAATGTTTTTATATATGAAATAAAGAATGTGACCATAATGATCACACTTAATATTTTGCAAACATTAGGTGTATAATTTTCATTATGAGTACTAGTCCTAATTAATAGGATTATTCAACAATGAGATAATAATCTCTTAGGCCTCAAAAGAAGGTATGTGAACTTGTTACCCTCACATGATACAAATAAAAGGTAAATAAAACACAATACATATTTTGATGTGTAAACACCAAATCAATTGATTAAGTGTTTGTGTTGTGGCTTGGTAGTAGGGTTGAGTTCACATATTAGACTACTTGTTTGGCTATTTCATAGTTCCACCTAAAAAATAATGGTGTTGGTTTATACGCATAATGGATCAAAGTTGGATAAATTTTATACACACAACAAATGAATATGAGAGTGAAGTAGAACAATTTCTTGAACTTGAAAAGATGAATGTTCTGAATAACAATTGAAGATTTTATTGTCTATGTGTTAAATGTTTGAATAAGTGAAAACTACTAATTGAAGTTATTCATGAGCATGTTCTTTGTAATGATTTATTAGAAAACTACACAAAGTGGACATGACATGGTTAGTTAATTAATAGACATTCCAAGTGTACATGTGTCTGAAGTAGAAGAAGAAGAAGTTGATTTAGAGATGAGTGATCGACTAGAGGAACAAATTGTGATGTTGGACATGATTCCTTCCAATGTGCTCATGTGTATGACAATTTCTACAATAATGCAGAAAAACTTTTGTTTGCATAATGCACTAAGTATACTCAATTCGTTTCTTTTGAGTGTTTATAAAAGATGGTAAGTATTTTATGAGTTTTCATGTAAATATTAGATGTATAAACATTAGATTAGGATAGACAAGCATTAGATGTAAATATTAGGTTAAGATTGTATTTCATGTAAATATTAGATTGTATTATATTATTACAACTTTCAATGAAAATATATGTTGTTTGGAATGAATATATGCATGTTTTGTATGGACTAGGGAGAAAAAATGTATCTACTATTTAAAAAAAAACACACTTGTTATATCAGTTACGACCACAACTGCTATAGAAAGTGTCACTTTTCGTGCCAGTTAAGACATCAACTAGTATAAAAATTCATTTTCATTACAAAATTTGTCCTTCATAAATGGACTTTCTATACCAGTTTTAGAACCAATATAAATAATTAATTTTCTATACCAGTTTTGAAACTTATATAAAAGGTGAAAACATTTTATATCGCGTGTATTTATACCGGTTCCATAATCATTATTGAAAACATTTTTTAACTTGTATGAAAAGGTTTTCCTGCATAAGTGAATCCAAAACCTATTATATCATATAAACTAACAAAAATAAAATAATAAATTTTTTAATATTTATTGTTTAATTATTATATCACTGGAGTATAATTAGTGGTTCATACATGGATTGTAACATCTCATTTTAATAGTATAAAACTACTAAAATATTATGTTACATATATGATAATAGAACTACTTAGATGAAAACAAACCTACAAAAAGACAATAGGTCTACCTCTGCATATCCATCTAAGAACTCATGTGCTCCACCCTCACCTCTGGCTAAAACAACTTAAAAGACTGTCTTTCTAAGCCCACACCATTAAAGTGATCATTGCAAAAGAGAAAACAACACATAAACAGACAAAGCAAGGGTAAGCTAGATACAAAACAATACATCATAAGTTTAAAGCATTTCATATAAGAGTCATATGTAATTTAATCCAACCCAAACATCTTAACATGCAATGACCTATATCGACCGTTCGTACTTAGAATGAATGTTGAGTTATAGCGAGTTGTGCACCTATGGTGGCCTCTACTGCGTTGCAAAGTCATTGCCAATGATTTTTACCCTACCACTCACATAAGGTTAGTTTGTTATCGCGTCATAGGCCATACTAGAAGCACCTACACTAAGACCTCCTGCTACTTTCACCACATATGTCAATCTTCTCTACTTGAGAATGAAAGACCATTAGAGTGTCAGGATAACCCCAAGACTGAGCTACATGCAGTCATTATAAAGATACTTGAAATCATACCGAAGAAGTCCCTCCGTGGAACCAATTTTACCAACCGTGAAACCATTTGAAACCATACATATGTCTATACACTTTCACATCGAATACCAACATACATCATCACTGATCATGCATCAAAGTACCATAAACAAACCAATAAGTTATCATAAATCACTTAAAACATAAGCATTGAAACATACAGGGTGGCGCCCAAGCGCCCCGAAGCTGGCACCCAACGCCCCAAAAACAGTGAGTTAGCGCCCAAGCGCTGGAGAGCTGGCACTTAGCGCCATGACAGATACACAAACACTGATTTTATGAACTTGGACATTTTACTACCAACTTCTAAAGATCCTTAAAACCCTTTAGACACTAAGAAACTGCAAAAAACACTACTCTAACTCAATTTGACACCTTGAAACCAAAATCACTCCTTTAAGCTACTCAAACGCATGTCTACACATCCTAGTTCTCATATTTGTCCACCAATTGCTTAACTAAGTGTAAATACACTTGTTAACACACCCCAACACCTTAGTTTCCTTCTAACCATCCTACTTTTCCAACACTTAAAACCTCCAAATTATACTAAGAAATTCAACCTATGAAGCAATTATCCCTTCCATGTCAACTTTTACTTATTTCAGCATCTAGATAAGTCCTAATTGGTTTAATAAAAGACTTTCAACACTGCGAAACAATTCACACTCTTTACCTCAAGATCTCACTACTCAAAACCTCATTTTTACACTAAAAAGCCTAAAAAAGTTCAACAATGAAACACCTCTTAGTTACGTAGCATATTTGACTCCTAAAACACTTACAACAGGTCTCAAATATTCCTATGACAATTTTAAAATAGTTATTTTCTCTCCCCAACACCTATCTCTCATAGTCACATATCAAACACCCCCTCCCTTTTTAGGCTTAAATTCCAAGAATTCGATCACAAATCACGCCAACACTTTGAATTCGGTTTTCAAATACCAAAACAACTTCCTCACACACAATCATGATAAATTTAAGCATCACAAACACATCATTCTAAATATACCAACATTATATTATCAAAACCATCAACTAAACATAATTATCATACACACAAACATAACAGTTTCTCAAAAACCATTTATTATTCACAGAGATATTAAATTTATAATACATGCACAAACTAAAGCAAAGGTCTAACTTCCCTTACCTCATAAAGAACTGCTCAACTCTAACGACACATCACTGATTGCTTGAAACACAAGGAATCTCTAGAAAAACCTACGAAACACCGATTTGAAAAAGGAAAGAGTCCATAGGACCTTAGATTGAGAAATAATTAGGAAAAGATATTATGAAACACATGCGAAAAACGATTACAACGCGTGATGTCAAACTAAAAACGATAGAGAAAAAAGAGTCGAAACTTACTTACTCTATTGAAGAAATTGATCGGGTAGAAACGTAGACCTTGTTGTTGTGGTCGTTTAGGTACCTCCTAATCATCAAAAGATGACTCGGAAGTTAGAACTCTTAGAGAGAAGGTAGAGAACTTTAAAAAAGTGGTGTTTAGACATATGGTACATTTTAAAATAATGAAACTCATTTATAACAAAATTATTTATAGATAAATTATTTAATATTAAAATAACCGAGTCTCATTGTTTTTAAACTGCTATCACTCCTAAAATACCATTTTTTTGGGTTTTACATAAATCACTTACAATATTGGACTCACTTTAGATTTCATCTTATTATATCTTAATAGAAGTATAATATAGAAGTATTTTTTACAATAATACACTTAAAATTTATATTTAATTATTATGACTAATACAACAAGAAACAAAGAATTGAATGATTAACATCATGATTTAAAATAATTGAAAAAAAAATAAATTTAGGTTGTTTTTATTTTCACATATATCTTCCCTTTTATGATTTTTTTAAAATGAAGTTATTCTTTTATTATTCAAAAATATACTTATTTAGATATAATTACTAAAAAAATTATGATAATCAAGCCATAGTTAAAAACGGATTATGAAAAAATACATAATAAATAATATATTTATATTCATAATAATTACTATAAAAAAACTCATGATAAATAAAATAAAAACTAATGCAATAAATAAGAATAGAAGTAATGAATTTTTGTTTAACTTTTTTTAAGAAACAAAAAAGAACATGTAAAAAAAATGAAAAGTAAATAGAAAGGATAAGTAAATCTAGAGATAAAAAAGAGAAAAAGTATCTTAATAAAGTTTGTATGCTTTATTATATTTAATTTTATGTTTTATTATTTATTAATATTAAATTACATATTTTATAAAATATTTAAAAATTTACCTAATTTAGTTTTTATAAATTCTCATTATACATATACAAAATTTTAAGAAGTTAGAAAGTCACGACATCCCCTTACTTCCAAAAAGATTTGACAATAATCCTATTGTTTTACGTTATTTTCATATTACAACTATTTTATTTCTCTTTATCTCAAACTTACAATTAACTTGTTTTATTTTTAATTTTATTTTTTTTTTTAGTTTTCCAAAATTAACTAATTGATGTACAACAAATTAATTTTAAAGAATTGTAAATAGTAACATTTAGTATATTTAATCTCTAGTTGAACAAACTTTTTTCCTAACACTTAAATTTTATTTTTTAATCTATTTATCAAGTTACCATAAATATATATATATATATATATATGTATGTATATGTATGTATGGTGAGTAAAATAAAGTCTACTTAAAAATTGAAGTCAATAAAAAATTAGTTTGTTTACATCGAACTGAATTGAATATTAGTTCATATCAACTTAATTGAAAATTAATTTCGATGAATTGATTTTTATTTTGTTTTATAAAGCTGCATCATTAAAAATTATTTTATATTTTGAAACACAACAAAGTGAAGTTGATTATGACTGAAATTTGGCTAAATTTGGTTGAGATGATCACGGTCGAACTGAACTTTGTCGAAAGTTGACCGAATTCGACCAAATCAACCACGACTGAACATCGACCAAATTTGGTTTGAACAACCATGATCAAAACCTAATTGAGTAAGTCTCTACCAAAATTTTGCCAAGTCGACTTTGCTAAAAATTGTCCGAATTCGACAAGGACATCCATTGTTGAAACTCGATTGAGTCGATGTTGACCAAAATCCATTCGAGTATTCCCAAACTCTACTTAATTACAATGTTAAAAATTGCATTCAATAAAAAATTAGTTTGTTTGAACCGAAATGAATTGAATATTAGTATAGATGAACTGAATTAAAAATTAATTTCGACGAATTGAATTTTTTTTACAAAGCTGCACTGCACTACAATGCATTGAATTTTGTTTTATATTTTGAAACATAACAACACAACTCGGTGGAGTTGGTCCTGAGTGAAATTTGGCTAGATTCGATTGAGACGATCACGATCGAGTTGAACTTGGTCAAAAGTTGGGCGAATTCGGCCGAATCAACCACGAGTGAAAATCGACCAAATTTGGTTTGAAATACCATGATCAAAACTTTGTTGAGTAAGTCTTGACCAAAATTTTGCTAAGTCGACTTTGCTAAAAATTGCCCGAATTTGACAAGGACATCCATTGTTGAAACTCGATTGAGTCAGTGCTGACCAAAATTCATTAGAGTATGCCCCGCTTAAAAATTGGTCGAATTCGATCTTGTCGACCACTATCGAAAATCAATCGTATTTGTTTTGACTGAAATATTTATAAGTGTAGGCAAAATTAATTTTACTATACTAAACTGTTAAAAATTGCACTAAACTAGTTTGTATGAACTGAAAATTAGTTCAGAAAAACTGAACTAAATTACTTTTTGTCCTAGCAAACTGAAATGAAATGAACTATTATTTAAAAACCTCAAAAAAAAAGTTAACTAAGTAGATAGGAAAAATTTTCTTTACTCGATCGAAACGGGTCATGGCCGAAATTTGGTCGAATTTGGCTGGGAAGGGCAGAATCAAAACTCGATCGAGTAAGCCCCAATATAAAATTGGCTGATTTAGGTCGAGAAGCCAGAAATGAACCTCGACCAAGTTGGCCTTGATCAAAATTCAGTCGATTCAAGCTCGATCAAAAATCGGTTGAATTTAGTTAGAACGACCATGACCAAAACTCAGTCGAGTTGGACTTGACAAAAAATAAGCCAAATTTGCTCGAATTGGCCGAAGCCAAATTTGGCTAGGATGGACATGACCAAGACTTAGTTGATTTGGTCTCCATCAAAATTTGCCGAATTCAACCAAGTTGATCCTGGTTAAAAATTGATGGAATTCGACTGGGTCAATCACGAATGGTCGAGACAGTTCTAACCGAAATCGATCGAATTCGGCCAAGTCAATTGCATACCAAAATTGGCAAAATTTAGCTTAGTCTAGCACAGTCGAAACTCGATAGAGTCAATCGCAACCGAAAATCAACTAAGTCGACTCTTGCCGGAAATTGATCGAATTCGGTTGAGTCGGCCCCAACCAAAGTTTGGTTGAGTTAGTAGTAGCCAAACTGAACTACAACTTCAAAGACTCTCAAATAAGTAAAAAATATAAAAATAAATAGTTTTACTTTAATGAGCAGTAAATTGAACTATAACTCTAGAAGTTCAGTTTTTTAAAACTAAAATATAAAATGACATAATTTAGTTTTTATTGAAACAATTTAGTTTTTTTGGTTCAGTATAGTGTAGTTAATTGATAAATTCATTATAGTTCAGTTAATTTTTCCCATCCCCAACTTTAGACATTTAAAAGTGTCTATCTTCCTATGTTTTTAAAATATGGTTTTATCTAGTTATAAGACTTAGCATGATGAGGAATGTCAAACACAAGTGTAACTACAATGTTACTCAATGTTTCATTCATGATTATATGTTGATGGCAGTTAGGTCTGCACATGTGGCTGGAGAAAGTTCACTTATATTGATGAAATGAGTGTATAAATTTGGCACCTTTGGTGTGGGTGACTGGTTGGAGGGAGGATTGTCGATTGGTAAGTCATATGTATGGATTTTTTTTGGGGTTTCATATTTTTTAGGGTTGCCTAGAGGACCAAGATCATGAAAAATGATCTTTTTCTAAACCTTTTTTGAATTTATAGGCACAACTACATATATTTGCCCAAGTTCTTAATAATGTTTGTGATATTCTTTTGTCCTAAGTACATTTTCCTTATATAAAGGTAGACATGATCTTGTACAAATTTTTGAAAAAGTTTATCTTGTTGATCTAGAGGAGTGAAAAAATAATTTGCATGGGTGTATTTTGTTAATAAAATGGGATAAACTACTTACACATTTAAAACTTAAAAAAAAACTTGATATGACTTGCAAACATTTTGACAATGGAAGACAATTCCATTTGGGAAATGGTTCTATAAATTTGTTTTTTCTTCTTTAGAAGACATGCGAAGAATTTTGGCAATTGGAACTTTATTTATATAGCATTCTTCGTGTTTTTTCTTGGACCAAAACACTTGGCACAATGTTTTATCTTGGAATTTCTGGTGGGGAGAAAATTAATGGTGCAAAAATGCAATAGTATTGTTGATAGGGGAAGCTATACCCATCTCATATATCTATGTTTCATGATGAACAAAAGACTGTTTTATGGTTTCATGCACAACAAATGACATAACAATTGATTTAATCTTATTGTGTTTGTGCTTGAGATGCTTGATATATGCATTCATTATTTGTAAATGAATCACGAGTTTAAACAGATTGAATATTACATCTCTGGTTGAAATAATTGATTAAGTAAACTGTATAATCTGTTAGATTTCTCGAGATATCATGTTATGCTTAACAGGGGCAAATAGGACTAAGGGATTTTTAACTTAAGTGGCGTGCTAGTGAAATTTGATTAATTAACTTGTATGCCTTCTTTGAAGTATGTTGTCACACTAATACAAAAACAGCGTACAACGTCGAATATTTTGGGCCTTTCACGTCGAATTCGAGAACGACGTCATATTGGGAGACGTTAAATTGACATCGAATTTAAAAAATTCGACGTTATATTTAACATCAAATTTTATCAATAAACGATGTTAATCAATTTTTTTATTTTTTTTAATTAATTGTGATCTTTTTTTACAACTCTACGAGACCTGAAAAGTAAAAAAACAACAAATTTCAGTTTTTGGTATTTTGTAAAGCATGAACTATGAACGTGTAATATAGTATCAACAACAAACAAGTTCAATCAAACAACAACAACAACAAACAAGTTCAACCAAATAACAACAACAAACAAGTTTAACAAAAAATAACAACAAACAAGTTCAACAAATAAGTTATTCAAAACGAAAATGAAAACGAAAACTAACCTTGGTTCATCAGAATAAAGTGTTGCCACAAGTGAGAGAGAAAACAGAATGCGCCTATGAAGGACAAAAACACGAAAATAATCGGTCAAAATAAACGAAAATCATACCTAAAGTAATAAATTAACATGCATTTGTATCAAATGAAAGAAAAATTACATGTTATGATCGTCAAACTTCGTTCGAGAAATGTTTAAGCAAAAAAGAGGGTCTCGCGCGCTAAGATAAAGTGAATGAGTTTTCAATCTTCCGCTCAAATTTTTATTGAATTCATTAACCTTTTGATGTCTAATGTTGCGATGTTTTATATCCTTTTACGTCGAATTATAATTCTAAACGACGTTTAATAATTGCATTTATTTACAAAAATATCACCGATTATTTTTTATCGTTGGCTATTGAGTGGTTAGACGTTGGACGCGTGACGTTATAAGCTGTTTTTATACTAGTGTCACTCTTATTGTCAATAGTTTGTATATATTTTAAAGAAAGATCCTAATTCATTGATGTTTAAGGAACTCATTTTGTAAAAAAATTAAAAATAACTTCTAAAAATATATAACAGAGGAGGAAGATTCTAATATTGAAGAGCTACTTCAAACTTTAAAAAGAACATGATAGAAATAGGTTAAAGAAAGTTAATAATAACTTTTTCAAAACAAAAAGTTTTAAAAATTAAAGACCTTTATTAAAGTAGGAGAGAATCAAATAATGATACATTTTGTAATATGATAAGAAATTTATTTTTTTACTATTATCGATCCATGTTTCTACTTAAGTTTATTTCTTAATAATTTTTTTTTTGCGTACGATAAAAATATAATTTTATCATAAATTTAGTGTAATTTATATATATATATATATATATATATATATATATATATATATATATATATATATCTTTTAATCTTTTAATAAAATCTCCATAAAAAGATAATTATTTCTAACGTGAACTTATTTAAATATAAACAAATAAAAGTAAAAAGAAATTTGGATTCTCATATTTTATTCTACATCTTATAAAAAAACAATTTCATTCAAATTACACATAATATTTTGGTGCAAAGAATGAAATAGTTATTAATATGTCCCCACCTGTCTTTGATTAATTCAAAATTAATTATTAAAATACATTGACTTATATGTTTTTTTTACGAAAATTATAATAAATAAGTTTTGGTTAAATCCCTTTAGTTGTTTTTATTTCTGTGAATTTTTCTCAGTTCGATTCTCATTTTATTAAAATCCTCAATTGATTCCTAAAAATTACTAATTTGAATCAATTGGACCCCTGCCGTTAAATTGACTTAACGGGGTTAAGTTTTTTATAAAGTGGGAGGTTGACGTGACAAATTTTTTAAACATGGCATTCACAGAGCTCTACATGGAATTTACAAACATTTTAACATTTTGATTAATTTTTTTTTAAAAAAGTCATCTTCCATTACCATCAAACACCACCCAGAACCATCAATAGAGAACCCAATCGCGCCTTAGAACCACCATCATCTTCCTCGTGCACCATCAAATTGCAATCAAGTAACCACAAAATCCAAATCGTGACTCCGCCATGTTCGCTTTAATTCATCTCCTTCCATCCAGCACTACGAGGGCAAATCGCCACCATGACCAACGTTACCAACGCTCAAGCTCTTCGCGCCGCAACGGAACTCATCATCATCTATTTTCTTCTCCATTAAACCATTTGAAACATGTAAAGAGAAAACATAATCACAAATCTAAAATCGCGCTGGACACAAAACCACGAACCCTAAATCGCGCTGGACATAAAACGTGAGACTTTCGAATCTCCATGGTGACTAAAGGAAAGATGAAGGAAGAAATCGCTCGGAAGTACTTTCAACAGCTGATCAACGTCGTCGACTTCCATAAATCATGACGATAGCCGTACCTATCAACAAACAATCTTGGGAAAGAACTGATACTATATCCATTAGGGTTTTCCCTCAATATCTTACTCAAATTACTAACAATCTTTTAATATATCCTTTATAGGCATCCCCTTATATTTCGTCTCAGTATCAATCGCAGAAACTCTGGGATTTAGGAATACTCTTATGTTAAGATGATTTTTGCAACTTGGATTGTGACGATATGCTTAGAAAGAGGGATCTCAAACCATTTGCACCCTAAGATTGGCCCGTCAACGAGTTCCCTTGAACTTGTTTAATTACTCTGAAAGGAAATATTTGGGACGGGATTTCCTCCAACCACTTTTTCTCTAATATTAACAGCTCCACCAATTGAAGAATATCTTCTTCAGCGAGAGATCTTAAAACTGGGGGTCCATCCTTTAGCAATTTATACGCCATATCCTCCCTGATACAAATAAATGAGTATGTTAGTAACTCTTTAAAGTGGTACCTACATAATGATATCATATAATAAAATATCAAAATGGTCACAGAACTTACAGAAGCAGTTCACGGTGAGAATGCAGGGAGCGACGGAAGGGAGGAAGGGGAAGCTGGGATGACAGTGAAGGTGTTCGAGGTGTGCGACGGTGGTGGAGTTTTCGAAACCCAATTTTTAAAATGTTTTTTTATCAAATGCCACGTATAATGGTCTCTTAATGCCACGTTTAAAAAATTGTGCACGTCAATATCACATGTCATAAAAAATTTAATCCCGTTAAATCAATTTAACGATAGAAACCCAATTGATTTAAATTAACACTTTTTAACACTCAATTGGAGATTCTAATAAAACAAAAATCTGAGAGAAAAATCCACAAAAATAGATAGGAGTTTAACTATAAGTTTTTATAAAATTAAAATGATAAGATTTAAACATATTATATTATATATATATATATATTATAGGTTTTTATTTATAAGGTTTTTATTTATACAATGGTTTCCGGACTTTAAAGCATATTTAAATTTCGAAAATGTCGCAATTTCATAGTTAAAAAAATATATGGAAGTTAAACTAAACCAACATAATTCTTCTTCACTTTCTCGCTTCTCACTTTATGGCAGTCAACTCTGATCATTTCATCCATTTTTTCTATCGCCACTGATTTGAAAGGAATGAAAATGACATTCAAAATGGTGAATTTTATTGACGTCAGCTGTGATGTCAATTATATATATATATATATATATATATATTGACAACAATAAGTCCCAACAACTTTCTGGAGTATAATATAAATGTAAACAGTAACATTGATGACTGCATCTCGATGTAGATCACCGAAAATATTTCAATTACTTCTTTTTCTGATCATATCATACACTTTTTTTAGGTTTTTTTCTTGTTTTGTTTTAATGTAACAATCTTATTAAACTCATTTATATTTTTTTCACATTTTATTATAAATATTTTTTAAAATAAGAAAAAATATTAAAATTGATACTCATGTCTAATAAAAATTTCTCATAAAATCTAAAGGTTAAAGTTTCAATTATAATCAACACGTTAAAATAAGTTTCTTTATCATGATTACTTCCAAAAATATTTTAGAGATAAATATTGTAATTGAAACAAATATTTAGTGATTTCCTTTTGTTTAGAATTTCTTGTCATGTATTTTTTCATTGATTTTTTTTTGTTAAACATGTTTTCACTGATATTTTTTAACATGTTTCAGAATTTTAAAATTTTAATGTGATATTGAAATTCATTTATGTTGTATGGATAGATTTTGGTTTTTAAATTTAAAAAATAATTTTTTAATTTAATAATTTTTGAAAATATTAAACTATGTTTTAAATTGAAGTTTGAGTTATTTATCATTTTAATATATTTTCGTATAAATATCAATCTGAAATATTATTTAATAGATAAAAAAATTTAGCAATAATAATTAAAAATTATATTCATATTTTTTAATGTTTTAAAACAAAAGTGTACTAAAATTTTAAATATAAACAAATTTATTTTACATTTAAATTTAAAAATTAAAATTAAGTTTAATCAAACTTTTTTTCACATTAATTGTCAACAGATCCATCAATTTATAATTTATAATTTTTATTTTTATTATTTTTTCACATTAATGACTGACGTTATCTTTTAGACATTAGTTTAGAAAACTAATAAAGTAATTATAGATCACAGACTCACTAGCATAAATTATTGATTGATTTTGTAATAAGAATTGCAACCACTGTATTTTGTTGGTAGTTGAAGGAAGTGCCTTATATTATGTTTCACAAGAGTTATTTAGTGTTTATGAATTAGAAATAAATTTAATTTACACTATTACAAAAATTATTTTTAATGTTTGTTATTTTTTATACTTAATGTCAGAAAATCTTCATCTTTGAAACGTTAAATTAACATCGGAAGTGAAAATAAACATTGAAGGTTATCGGTGTTATGGGATGTCTATGGATTGCATAACATATCATCGTCCAATTAGATATCAAGGTCATAAATTAACATGTGAAAATTAATAACTTAAAGATCAATTAGTTTCAATATTTAGATATGGTATTTGAATTTGTTGTGCTTTACACTTACCTGTAACTTCAACTAAATTTGAAACATTTGAAATATAGGTTAATATTAATATAATTAAATAAACGACATGAAAAAAAAAGTAATACTTACATTTGTAACATGAATTTGAAGTCAAGTTTCATCTTCCTATGCAGGAAACAAAACCATACAATTGTGCATTGTCTTGCTATGACGACCATTAGTTGTCAATGGACCTTATCATGAATCAAAAATAGTGAGTCAATTAATTGAGTAAATTTTCATAAATATTACATTCAATGAAACATACCCATTAATGTATGGTGCAAGATACATCTTTCTTTTTTGCTTAGACATCCATGTTTGCAAATATGTTTTCTTGTCAAATTTGTTTCCAAAATTTTGAATGGTCTAAGGTTCAATAAATTCATACATGAAAGCTTGGCCTTGATCCATAATGACTATGTCCATGTACTCATAACAAGAAAGTTAAGTATATATATTAAAATGTAACAATAAGATTTAAATATGGAAGACAATGAAAACTCTTACATCGTAGTTGTATTATTGAAATATTCAACATCATGTCTCTCCCAACAACCTCTAGTGCATCATTTAGAGTAATGTACACTGACACATGAAACTGGAGGCCAAATACTCTTAAATTTCATTCTAACTTTATCGGTCTCTATTCAATCTGTGTAATTTCATCGTGAGTTTTCATAGAGGATCATCATTTTCTTCTGCCATGTCATCATCTTCATGGATAACAGGTTGACAAATTACCTGCTTCTTAGGACGGAGAACTGAAATAAAGATTTTCAAAGTTATTAATCATTTATTTATAAAATGTTACATAAAAAATACTAAAAATAACAATATCGTAGATGTGGGGGGCCAAAGTATGACAAGATCAATGCTTTGGCCAAACTGTAAATGTTCCTAAAGCAGCCCCCCCTTACAAATTGAATTTCTGAAGTTGGCACAAACACTTGAGCATAGGGATCTCAAACTTCATCAATCATTACACACGTAGTGGGGCGGTAGTAGGGATCTCACTACACGCGTGAGATCTCCATCAACCAATAACTCATATTGAAAAGTGTAACCAATATGATCTGCAATAGATGAGTCTTTTGTGCTCACTCGACGTCCTGTTGGAGCTTTAATGATTAACTCCATTATCTGCTTGGTCATGAATTGAAGTTTTTCTTCAAGTGCTTTTTGTATCTCTTGTTGTTGTTGTAGTTATTCCATGAAGTTTTGCTTCATAGCACTCATGCGTTGGTTGATTCTTTCCTCCATTTAGAGCTTCATCTTCCTCAATGCCTCCTAACTCAAGGATTCACTACTTCTTTGTAGAGGGTCATAGTAGTCTCAAACACCAATTGCACCTCCAACTCCATGCATATGACCTAGGCCAACAAAGGAATCTTGAGGTTGTTGCTAAACTAAATCATCCTACATCACATAATCAAGTTTATTACATAAACACTTCATATGAACTATGGTTTTGGGTTCATATATTAATTGAGCTGACTGTGATGTTATGTGCCATCAGACTTAATCCGAGCAACCTTTCACATCTCGTACCTAGCATGTGCAAGTACTAAATCACGAGACTCAAGTCCTAAAGCCTTTACACAAGACTTTCTAATTTGTCTCTCCAATAATGCATAACCACACTATGAAAGTACGTATGATGCATTATTAAGTTTTTGTCATTTTTAGGTTGTTATCATTTTTTCCTATCACATTACATAAATTTATAATTTTAAATCATAAATTAATTTCTTGTGTGAATATAAAAAAAATTAAGAAACAAACATGTTATTCCCCAAACTCTCTTGATGCACGAAACTGCATCCACTTCCTTAGTTATTTTTTACTTTCCACTAGGAATGTCATGTTTTCTATCTCCGACCATATAAAGATGTGTCAACCTTTCCTTGAAGTCCCTCCATCTAATGGCTATGTGAGATAAGACTGTTTTTCTAATTTGCTCAATGTTCAAAATGTCAAAATTTTGTTGTTGAAAACAGAATTTTTTTTTTAATGAATTAAGTAAAACATATTAAACACTATATCTATTGTAAGTAAAAATACTAGAATATCCTACCATAGGAAGTTCTTCTCCATCTCTAAGATGCCATCCCAAGATGTAATGACAATAAAGATATCCATTTTGGCCAACATGCTTAAATAGCTATGTAATTTTTCTGCATGTGGGCCTTTAGGTATAATCGATTGAGGATCAATCTTGACCACCAACCTCTCCATGACAATCTGCCAGGTTGTGATATTCGATAACTAAGTCACACATCTACCATGTTCTCTCTTTCCTTATTCAAAGCTCATCATACCTGAAAACACATTGTTAGTATATCATATATGAAAAATAAAACAAATTATTTCTATAAGTTAGAATAGGAAAAAACAGAATTTGTAAATGTGGCAAAAATAATAAAAAAAACACCTATTAAGATATTGGTTTCTTCCATATATCTTCATTATGATAACTTTGAATTGCATGGATGTCATTGGCTATATCATCGACCTTGTCTTGAATGGTTATTGATGAGAAAAACACTGCCTCAAGTATCTCTAGAGAGTCTTCATCATGAATTTTGTGCATGCTTATTCCTTCTAATACGACTGACCCTTTTTTATTGGCTAGATCAGTAACATTAAATATTTGTCTTAGTTGAGTAACCATAATAAATGGTTCATATGTATAAATCATCTTGTTAAGGTCCACCAAAGTGAACTTAAGGTTATATGTCACGACACCCGAATTGCTATCAAGCCATCTACATTTGAAAATTGGAACTCTAAAACTCACATAGTCGACTTCCCATATTTCTTGTATTATTCTGATATAACTCTTTGATGTTGTAATTGGATTTTTTTTCCTTAGAATTAACAAGTGTACAACCTCAGCTTGTACGATAACCCATCTATTTTGAACTCTACTTTTGTCATCTCCCATTTTTGAATTAAAACACTAATTGTTTATGTAATAGCTACCATATGTGACCACATCGGTGTTCGGTCCACGAGTTAGCCTTAATAAAATTTTAGAAACATTTGGAGTCACATAAACCTTTTTCTTAAACCATGGTAAGAAAGTTTTGTTATGTTCCTGAAATGTCCATTGTTCACTCATCCTAGATGTGCAGACTTAATTTCATCAATGTGTTGCGAAATGTAAATAATTACATCAACATTGTCATTTAAGATGGACAAATAAGTTTGATCAAATTATTTTCTACTAACAATTTCAATCTTCACTCCTCGAACACTCTTACCTTCACATTTACCTTCATGTCTATTCTTAAGAACTCCTACTAGTTCACAACTTGGCATATAACTTGAGAATAATTCAATGACTTCTTCTACAATGTACCACTTTGTAATTAAAGCTTTTGGTTGATACTAATTCTTGACATATTCCTTTAATATCTTCATGTACCTCTCAACTGGGTTCATCCACTTGAAGAAAATCGGCCTACACGATTGGATTTCCCTCACTAAATGAACTATCAAATGAACCATGATATAAAAAAATGTGGGTGAAAAATACATTTTCAATTGACAGAATAGTCTGATGATCTTGTTTTCTAAATTATCTAACACTCAAGGTCAATACCTTTCTTGCAAACGATATTAAAAATCATACATAAATGTGTTAGAATACCTCAAACAAAAGCAAATAAGATGGATCAAATAACTATTGTTAAACTCCTCATTATATCAAAGCTGAATGGATGATCATGCATGTTGCCCAAGTGATAATGTGTATTTTTACCTAATTTTGTGTGTTTATCGTCATGAATAAATCAAATCTTTCCAAGCTTTAATATTGTTGGGTTAAATATGTTTTTAGTCCCTAAATTATTGGTTGTTTCTGGTTTTAGTCCCTCTTTCAAAATAAGGTACAATTTGGTCCTCATTCTTTTCGAAACTTTGGTTATAGTCCTCGAAAACTAACACCGTTAAAAATGTGCTGATGTGTCTAACGTCTCTGTCCACGTGTAATTGCTTTTTTGGTGACACGTGTAATCAGTGTCCATGTGTAATTGCTTTTTTGCTGGCACGTGTAATCAGTTAGGCAGAGACGTTAGACACATCAGCACATTTTTAATGGCGTTAGTTTTCGAGGACTAAAACCAAAGTTTCGAAAAGAATGAGGACCAAATTGTACCTTATTTTGAAAGAGGGACTAAAACTAGAAACGACCAATAGTTTAGGGACTAAAAACATATTTAACCCAATATTGTTTTATGCTTAAGTTTAGTGTATTTTGCATTGTTTTGTATTTTAGTTGTTTTATGATAGTTTTATCTTTAATCTCTTTATTTATAACTGTAAAATAAATTAATAAAGGTAATTCTAGTAGAGAAAAACAACCAAGAACTCAAGTGACACATGTTTTAGACAATAATTGATCATTTTGGAGCAAATACTCGTGCTGAGCGACACCAAAATTGTGCCAACGCTGCAAAGTTTGAGAGTAACTAGTGTTGTAGAAGAGCTCGACATTGAGTGGCATAAAAGTGGCGTTGAGCTCCACTTGGTTCTGTAACATTAACATTGAGTAATGTAAAATGGCGCTGAGTGATAGTTTAATAGAGAGCCTCTTTCACATTTTTATTGATATGGTGCTAAGCGGTGCTGATATGACGTTGAGTAGTGATATCGTTAACATGCCAGAATGAGGTATTTAAACATGTTTATCGCGAGGCTTTGGGGATCCTTTTCCTCCCACGATTACTCTCGACTTAGGGCAACTAAAGGATGCCCTTGGAGGTTGTTTGGGGTGCTGGAAAGCTCTCCCACTCCTCCTTAGGTCTTTAATCTTCATCCATGGTGTTTTTTCGTTCATAGGATTGATGAAGAAGAAAAGCTACAAATTGGATGTGTTGAGGCAAAAAGAAGGTGCAATTAGAGCATGGAGTGACTGTCAAGAACCTTGGTAGAGGGCTGACATCTTCTCTTTGGTTTGCATTTCTTCCTTATCTCTTCAATTTGTAGAACCCTAAGTTCTCTACCTTGAAGGACTATTTTTACTTGTTGAGATTAGTTATAAAACATGGAACTCTTGTGTAATTTTGTGTTATTAATGACATATACTTTTCCAGTTTATGTTAGTATTCAATTTTCATGATTAATGCTTGATGTGAATTGTTCTCATGTTTGATTTGTGTTTCTTAAGGTGTTGGAAGATGTCTTTAGAAACTAGACTTGAAATTGAATGCTTGTATGTAGGAATAGAACTTGATTCATTAGTAATCTTAGACTCTTGAACTTAAAGCATGGTTGTTTGTTGAGGATGCAAAGGATTGAAACTTGATAAATCATAGGATCAAAGTTATTAGGGTGAGAATTTGAGTATATTGATGAGTTAATTTTGACTTGAATATGAAATTGAGATGTTTATGAATACATGAGAATGAAATAAATGAATTCTAGTCTTAACTAATTGTAAATAATTTATTTTACATTTCCTTGCACACCAACTATTTAATGAAAATATCAAAAAGAGTTTCTTGTGTTTGTGTGAACTTTGTGGTTTAATTAAGTTATTAAGTTCAGGAGTTGTTAAGTGGTGCACAAATCCCTTAAGAGAGAAGGATATATTTACTTATACTTGTTATATTGCGATTGATGCACTTGTTGTTGGTTAGACAACTATGACAGATCATGCTATCATGATATCAAAATAGTGTTTTTTTTTCATTTCACTCAAAAGCAAGAACATTTATATGCAAATTACTTATGCTTAGCTGCAAGACTTTCAAAATAACCAATCATGAGCAATTCATGCATATTATAAGTTCAATTATTTGAAAACTTAATAAATTAAAATGTTAATATTAAAAGATAATAAAGCTCTCGTTAAAGTTATTTTAGTATAATATTGTCTTGGTTTTTAACTAGTAACTGAGGATGACAAAAAGCCTAAGTATGCGGATTGTCTCCTAATCTTTTTAGGAGAGTAGTGAGAAGGGTATCCATAGTTTTACTGCTCATGAACTTTGCTCATAACATTATTTAGGATAGTAGTAAAAAGTGGAACCTGTGTACTCTTTCAGTAACACTCTCTAAAAAGCACTAGGGAATGAACTTAGCACATAATACTTTTGGGAAGTAGTGAGAAACATACTCTATCTATGATACTTCTAGGAAGCAAGAAGAGTGGTTGGTCTAATGGTGAGCAGATATTGGAGATAAGCTATGTGCGAGAGTTACTATGGAAATGTGGTGTTTGATGTTGAGATCATTGGTGGTTGTATTGTTTACTTTGGTGATGTGTTTTGAATTGTTGTGCAAGACAATAATTAATGTGAATAATTGTTTTGGAAGTCCCACATCGACTAGAGATAAAGTCAATTTATAGTGTATATATATGGGTGCAACCTCATCGTACAAGCCAGTTTTGTAGGGTTGAGTTAGTCTTAAAGTCCATTTCTTAAAATGGTATAAGAGATGAGTTAGAACTTATCTTAGTGAGATTTGTGTTTATTGGATACATATCATTCCACCCGTTATCTAGCTACTATCGGACCATCCATTAATGCTAGTGCCACACACAAGATGTATATACCTCAGTGAAAGAGAATGTGTTAGAAGTCCCATATTGACTAGAGATAAGGTAAATTTAGAGTGTATATATATAGGTGCTAACCTCAGTTTACAAGCTGGTTTTGTAGAGTTGAGTTAGGCTTAAAATTCACTTCTTAATATGGTGTCAGAGCCATCATTTAGAGTATATCTTAGTGACATTTGTTCTTTGTTGGGTATTTTTATATTTCACAGTGTTATATATGTATGAGTTGGTTTTTGAAGTAGTGTTTCACTATGGTGGAAAGTATGTGAATAATGACGAGTCACTAAAATATGTTGAAGAAAATAGTCTCTTGAATAATGGGTTCTCCCCATTAGGTTCTACATTAACTTTCATAGTTTATCCAAGATTTGACCTCAACAACTCATTTGCATAGTCATATACTTTTTTATATTATTCTTTGAAACAACCTTCAATTTTGTTGTATGCCATTATTTTTGCCATAAAGGTTGTAGATCAAGACATATCAATGTTCCATTTCTTACAAACTTTGTTTTGGAGGTTAGCCAGATTAATATTTGGATTTTCTTTTATGGTCTTCTCTAACATGCCACTCAACCATTTTGAAGTCACTAAACATATATTAAATTCTTTACTGCATGTATGGGTATTGATAATCTCCCTTAACTGCCATGTACTTTAGGCAACCTTATATGCACAATAAGCATACCTTGGATATTTCCCTTTTGCCCCACAATATTTCACTTCACATAAACTCTTCTTTTGTCATTTTTAAATACCTTCAATTTCCTACTGTTGATAGGGGGAGCAATATGAGTGCTGAACTCACTCCCTGATGGGTTTATTTTTTATGATCACAACACATTGACAGTAACAACACATGGATGTTGTCATGACACAATAAGAAATATGTTTGCAATAGTTGATACATATGTGTATATGTACATGCTTACTGTCATTAATACATATGTGAACATACTGATGATTCTGGATACTACTGGTTATGAAATGTTTATGTTTGTATGCATATTGTGTTAATGTGTGGATGTGGATCATAAGCACAAAAGCATATCTGCATGAATTAATCGATTGCAATGTTATTGTAATCAATTAAGTTCATCAGACAGCTTATGTTTTAAACTGTGACAAAACAACAAGTTTGAATCCATTACATTAGTTGTTAAATCGATTAAAACTCATGTCTTTACACATATTTTTTTCAAAAGTGTTGTGATGAATTTTGAAGGAGAAAAGTTTTCAAAATGTGTTTAAGTGTTAAGCTTAATCAATTACACATTTTACGTAATCAATTAAGTTAGTTATTCTTTTGAAAACTGATTCCATGTTAGTTCTAACTACTTTAACGATCATATTTTTAAACATGTTTGACCAACATTAATTGCAAATCGATTACATTAATTGAACATTCAATTAAGAGTCGAGTTTGTTGTAATGTTGTTACATCTATTTAATGTAATCGATTACATAAGTAACGTAATCGATTATTTTGCGTCTGAACTGATAAAAACTATATATTGACTCATTGCTTGCAGTACAAAAACTTTTGATCAATTGTAAATTGTCATATCTGATATTTTCTATGAGAAAAGATTTTACAAGTTGCACATACGCTCCAAGAATCAAGAACGTGAAGAATTTGAAGAATCTTATGGCATTCTTGAAAGGCATTTTCGTGGATTACATTGGTTGATAAGATTAACACTACTGCAGGTGTATCTGATTTGATGACAAGAAGTTTCTACAATCTTTGATTTACTGTTTCCCTATACGTGTGCGTTAGGAAGAAGAGTGATGAGCTCTTGGAATTTGAGAGGGGATTCTCAAAGGTTTTCTACAACAAGGACAAGTGGTTCTGTGTGTGCAGGTGTATTCTATTTCTATATTTGATTGAGAGTTGGAAAAGTGTTTATATCTGAGAGAGCTTATAAAACCTTTGTTGTAATACTCTGATCATTATAGTGAAATACTCTCCCATCTAAGGTTGATTGGGAGAGTGACTAGATGTAGGCATTGATGCCGAACCAAGATAAAAATCTTGAGTTTGATTTTCTTTCCTTATCTCTTTACTTTCTTTGCATGTACATTTCCTTATACAACTCAAAAAGATTTGAAAAGTTTAAGTTTTTATGAAACACCAATTCACCCCCCCCCCTCTTGGTGTGGAGAAACAAACCTCCTTATTTCTAACAATTGGTACTAAAGCTGGTTTTCAAAAGTTATTTGAAAAACAAATTGATTACCCTTTTTGTATAGTCGATCATTTGATCCTGAAATGGCCTTTGTTTCTCAAACCTTCGGTGAAGGTACATCTACAAACATACCCCCTCTGTTTGCTATTGAAAATTACCCTTTCTGGAAAATTAGAATGAGGATCTTTCTTGAGTCAGTAAATAGAGGCGTATGGGGTGCTATTCTAAATGGTGCCTTTGAACCCACTAAATTGGTTGATGGAAAACCCATTTTGAAAATTTTTTCTGAGCGGAGTCAAGAGGAAAATAGAACATCATAATATGATATTAAGGCTAGAAATGATATATCTTCTACTCTTACTATTGATGAGTTTTTCAGGGTATCTACATGCAAGAGTTCCAAAGAAATGAGGGAAGTACTTGAAGTAACTCATGAAGGCACAAATGAAGTAAAGAAAGCTAGAAAGAACTCCTTGGTGCAAGGATATGAGATGTTCAGGATGAAGTTATGAGAGACCATATACGATGTGCAAAAAAGATTTACTCAGATTGTCAACCGGTTGATTGCTCTCGGCAAGACTTTTGAGACATAAGAAATCAATAACAAAATCTTGAAAAGTCTCAACAGGAATTGGAAGCCAAAGGTAACAGCTATGTCTGAATCAAAAACTCTAACCACTATGAATATGGCTACACTTTTGGCAAGCTCAGGGAACATGAACTTGAGCTAGGAAGATTGAAGGAAGAAGAGGAGACTAAATAGAAACAGTCTATTGCACTTAAAGCTACCAATAGAATAACCTCCAGAATAATTGAAACAAACGCAAATTCTGATGCAGACATTTCAAAAAAGGAAGTTATGAACATGATGGTAAAGAAATTTACTAAGTTTATGAAAAATAGAAATGGTTCAACTAACTTTGCAGGAAACTCTAAAGGAGGCAAAAGGAATGCAAAGATCACCACTGTCACTTACTATGAGTGTGAGAAGGAAGGTCACATCAAGGCAGATTGTCTAGACTTGAAAATCAAGCAAAAGGATGATGTAAAGTACACTCAAGACATGAGAAGGAACAAGTAGAGAAAGGCCTACATTGCTTGGGAGAGCAGCGATGAAGACTCATCCAGTGATGATGATCAAAGCATTGAAGAGAAGTCAAACTTATGCTTCATGGCTGGATTTATATGCTCTGAAAGCAGTGACAATGACCTTAAGAGTGAACCAATTGAGGTTAAATATGATCAACTGTTGGACGCTTTTCAAGAGCTGCATGCAGAGGCAAGGATGCTGCAGTACAAGGTTAATCGATTAAACTCTGAAAGAAGAGACTTTGAGTATAGAATCAATAACCTTGTGGATGAAAATTATAAGCTTAGAAATTAACTTGATCATGCTTTACAATCTGCTAAAAATGTTAAAACTGAAATTAATGTTGTAGAAAAAGATTGTGATAATTGTCATGCTCATACTGAAAAATAGAATATCTGACCAGCTCACTAGCTAAATTCACACTTGGTAGAGATAATTTAGAGGTTGTGTTAAGGTCACAGGGTAGAGCTATAAATAGACAAGAAATTGGTTATAAGGCTAAGCGTGAAAGAATCAATTCTAAGAAACTTATTGATTTAAGGAAACCTATAACCAATGCTTGTTTTTATTACAATACCATTGGACATACTGTAAGAAACTGTTATTATAGGAAGGTTGGTGTTCGTAAAGAAAAATTCAAATGAATTCCTAAAGAACAACCTCTTGTGACTAACAAGAAAGGTCCTAAATTCATTTGGGTACCTACTAAAAAACCATTTGAAAGTTTTGCAGGGAAGTAAGCTGATCATGAAGCAGACAACACTCAAGGGTGAAATTCAATGGAACGTAATCAAAACTCTTGAGTAACATTCTGTGGTAACATCTGTTGTTAATTCATGCATTCATGCATCATTGATTCTGATTGTGAATATGTATTGATGTGTATGAAAGTTGTGTGCTTGTCTGTTATGCAAAATAGAATGAAAAATGGTGTTCACAACTTTTAATCGATTACAATGATAATGAAATTGATTTGACTGTCTATCTGTGTTTCTCTATTATGGATGAAATTGAATTAAAATGAAATCGATTTCAAAGTTAATAAAATCGATTAAAATGTTTTATCTGGGCTTTCTGTTTCTAAAGTTTCTAAATGGGCCTAATGCTATAATGATTTGATGTGCGCCCTTATAAATTCTAGATTTGAAAATCTAGCTATGCATTCATTGCTTTCTAAACTAAAAAGTTAAAACCCTAAACTGAGTGGGATCATCCACAAAATCCTTCACAAAAATTGTATCATCCTCATCATCCAAACGCAACAAGAAGATTGCCAGGACAACAAGGAACGCCAACCCAACTGAGTGGCTAAGCGATGATGCAGCTCGTGACAGGTTTTTAAGCTGGAAAAAGATCAAGGCAGTCGTTCCTCATAAATCACTTGATCTAATCCTGTTCAGGGGTGAAGATCTTCTCGTCCCGGAGTGGCTTGCTCATCAGGGACTTGCAACATTTGTTCAAATGAAAGTGATTATTACCCAAACTTGGACGAAGTGTTTTACAATAACCTAAAGGTTATAAATGGTGATGTTCACTCTCGAGTAAAGGAAGTGGATATTGTTATAAATGATGATGTATGGATGTTAGTTGCTGGACTCAAAGCTGAAGGATGTATGTCTCATGAGCAAGATTCTGAGTATAACAAATGGACTTCAAAGAAACAAATATATAAAGATTGTCTTAGATATCTTGGAAGGTACAGAAAAGGAAAACTGTTTCTGCAAAAAGGAATGGATAATGAAGAAAAGATGTATGCATACATTCTTGCTTGGATATTGTTATTGGGAATATTTTTGCGTGACAGACTGTCAATAGAAGATTTATTTCTATTGAATGCAATACATAGAAGGATACCAACAAACTGGGTTGCTATCCTTAAAAATCATATGACTGTCACTGGAATTAAAGATGAGCACAACCTACCATATGAAGTGTTCATCAACAAAGTCCTAAAACTAAATCAAGTAGTTCTCATTGGAGAGAACAAAGTTTTGTACAACAGAACAAATGAGATTGGGAAGGCAATACTCACATGTATTGGTTTGAAGAAAACTGATGACGACTGGTTATTAAGAGATGTTCAAAACCTAGTCAAAAGTCTAAATAATACTAAAGAAAGTTATACTTCCTTCACTCCCAAGTTAGAATTTGAAAGATACGTTGTAGATAGATTCAAAAGAACCTTTAAAAAGATTGGGAAATTGGAAAAGTCTTAAGTACGGATGGAAAACAAAGTGAATGAGCTCATTAAGAACTATGTAGATAGCTCTTCAACAAAAATGTCAAATGATACTCATGAGTCAAGTGAAGAGGAGTTTATGGATGAATCTAACTCAGGATAGGAGCTCTTAAAAGACTTAGTGTTTAAAAATCAGTTTGTTTTTGCTTATTTTCTTTTCTTACAATGGCTATCTAAGCCATTAGTATTTCTGGTTATATATTTTGTTTAAATGAAATGAAATGAAGTTATATTTTTGCAAACGAATTGTGAATGATGAATGTGGTTGAATTGTTTCAATATGAAATATATCATTTGTATGAATGCAAATTAAACTAATTCACTGTTACATCACTACATTGCATATTTATACTTCATAATCATAATGTTTGGTTCTTAAATCGTACTGTATGTGAACTAACTCTCAATCAAGTTGAGAACAAAAGTTATGCAGATTTGCAGATTTGAAAATTGTTATTCGAAAGTTGATTATTGATAAAAAATGGAAGTTTCAGCAAATTGCTTATCTGAATTGATTAAGGTAGAAATAAAATCGATTGCTTTTAACAAAATTTGGTTTGAAGTTTCTTAACTGTTAAACCACCTACTTTGAACCATTTCTTCTTATTTCAGATGTGTTCATTAATAATCATTGTTTTTAATCCGCTGTGAATCTGTTTAGAGTTTATGGTTGATCACACAAAGTTGTTTAGCTTCAAGTTGTATCTACATTACTCTGATATTTGTTATATTTTGTGATATTTTGCTTGAAACTGTTTCTGAATGATACATGCTCTGATATATCTCTATCATGCTACTCTAGTATTGAATATGAAATAATGCATACTCATAGGGGAAGCTAAATACTTTGATTCATAATCTTTTCACATGTATAAAGGGGAAGAAATTGAAATCATGTGAATCATATATAGTTGACAAGGGGAACATCTTAAAAACAATACTTGTTGATGTTTCTCTGAGTGTATCATTATCTTTGTGTTTCAATTATACACTATACTAGAAATCCTTTTTTGCTAGTGCCCAAAGGGGGAGAGATAATTATTTTGAATGATATATAACTGTGTATATGTATATAGGTGAAACTGTTTAAAACAATTTCTAATTGTGCATTGTACAACATGGTTGATTTATTAATCATGGTTGTGTATCATCTAAAAAGGGGGAGATTGTTGATAGGGGGAGCAATGTGAGTGCTGAACTTATGTTTTAATGTAATCGATTGCATAAGTAATGTAATCGATTATTTTGCGTCTGAACTGATAAAAATATATATTGACGAATTGCTTGCAATACAAGAACTTTTGATCAATCGTAAATTGTGATATATGATATTCTTTGTGAGAAAAGAGTTTACAGGTTGCACATACGCTCCAAGAATCAAGAACGTGAAGAATTTGAAGAATCTTGAGAGGCATTTTCGTGGACTATATTGGCTGATCACATTAGCACTACTGCAGGTGTATCTGGTTTGATCAGAAGAAGTTTTTGCAATCTTTGATTTGTTGTTTCCCTGGACGTGTGTGTCAGGAAGCAGAGTGAGGAGCTCTTGGACTTTGAGAGGGGATTCTCAAAGGGTTTCTACAATAAGGACAAGTGATTCTGTTTGTGCTGGTTTATTCTGTTTCTATATTTGATTGAGAGTTGGAAAGATGTTTATATCTGAGAGAGCTATGTAAAACCTTTGTTGTAATACTCTGATCATTATAGTGAAATATCTTCAATCTAAGGTTGATTGGGAGAGTGACTAGATGTAGGAATTGAGGCCAAACTAGGATAAAAATCTTGAGTTTGATTTTCTTTCTTTATCTCTTTAGTTTCTTTGCATGCACATTTACTTACAACACTAATTTCTCAAAAAGATTTGAAAAGTTTAAGTTTTTATAAAACACCAATTCACCCCCCTTCTTGGTGTTGAGAAACAAGCCTCCTTATTTCTAATACCTACCATTCTCTACACCATAGGTTCTTATTGCTTCTGTGAAATCTATTTTTATCAATGAAGTATGTCCTCACTTCCCATTTATATTCTTCCATAGTTCTAGGCATTGACAAAATCCCAAAATTTTCATACCGCTCTCTATCGTCATTTTTTGAATCACTTAGTACAAGATTGTCTAAAGTTTCATATTCCCATTCAATGTCAGATAAACCCATGTCCTGTACATGCTGGAATGCAATAGAAGACCCACTTGGTCACTACATTTAAATATATCATGTTCTACTTCATCTTCATGGACACTAACCTCGACAAGATCATCTTCACTCAAGACATCCTCTTCGGACCTATTCCAACTTTTAACATCATACTCATTATGTCCCTCAACCTTTACCTTAGCCTCTGCCTCACCCTTTTCCTCCATACCATCATACTCTTCCTCCCCCAAAACAACACCATCATGCTCTGCCTCACCCTTTGCCTCCACACCATCATCCTCTCCCTCCCTCAAAACAACACCATCATCCTCTTCCTCCCCGTTTGCCTCCACACCAACATCATTGTGACCCTCTCTCAAAATAAGACCATCATCCTCTTCCTCTCGGTTTCTCTCAATTTTGGGTTCACCAACCTCTATCTCAACTTGGGGTTCACCACCCTCTCTCTCAACTTCTGGTTCAACACTATATTCCAACATATGAATATACTAAGGCTCTGACACCATGTGTATAACATAAAGGTGACCTTCACTATTGAATATGGCAATATTGACCAGAAGATATGCACCTTTGTCATCAGATAATAGTTCTAACCTTCCTTCTAACACAGAACCACCACCCACTGAATACCACAACTCTTTAACATACCTATAACCCATCTCCTTCAAAGTGGAAAAAATTTCAAAGTAGCTTCATCTGTTTGGGTTAATTTTTTAAAATTCTGGTTTGACCAAACTCGTATTTGAGTGACTTATTATTCAGAAATTTACCTCTATGGTGAAAGACCACTTCGATATCAGGGTTAGCTATCTCAACTAATATAAAGTACACAAAATACTTAAATGCTATGTTAATATATGCTTACCCAAAATGCTATCTACAATACAAAGAAAATATACTCCCTAATATTATGGGGGACCAGAAACACACCATTAACAACTAAAACAACTTTATAGGGGGACCATAAACACACCATAAATAAATAATTTCATAGAGCATAATGGGGGACCACAACGAAAATGGGGCACCATAAACAAAGCAAAACAAACATAATGGGGGACAAAAATGAAACAAACCAAATAGAAATCAAACTTTATGGGGGACTACAATGAAAGCAACCATACACAGAACGAAGGATACCATACACACACCTTCGAATGGAACAAACTTTGCTTTTCAAAATACCCCACCAACACCAACAATGCAAAATGCGCGTCCAAATCTCCAAATGCAGTTCTGTTTTCGAAACCCACAATTGTGATTGATCTTTGTTTGTAATGTAGATGATGAAATGTCTTCGATTACGAACTCAACAACGTGCTATCATAAATACCCTAATTTGCTTTCCTTCAAAAAAACCCCTAATTTTATTAAGGTTTAATTTTTCCCCAATTGTCTTTAATCATAATTTGCTTTCCACGTCAACCTCTAGTTCACTTACACGTCACAACCAATATTCCCACAAAATAATAAGTTAATATTGTCTTCTGCCATATCATCAAACACTTAACTCCGTTTATTTGTTCTTAACGAAAAAGACTAGATTGAGGCAAATTTTACCAAGTGTGAACGAAATTGATTTTTTTTTAAAGTACGATCAACTTGACACACTACAACGAAACTAAGGACAAAAAAATCAATTAAACCTATAAAAAGACTACTTTCTATATGAATTATAATTAGAAGTAATATGATTTTTTTATTATAAAAATGTTACTGCGTTCATTTTATATATCGATTAGAATCAGTATAGAAAGTTCTATTTTTTTTATTATAAAAATGTTAACACACTTACTTTCTATATTAATTCTAACTCGATATAAAAAGTGTAACGTCCCAGATTATATAAGAATATATAATAAAGTAAGTCCACATTTTAATATAAGAGAACAGTTAGAGTAGACATGCAAATAAGGTATTAAGCTTACAATCATCCCAAATTGAGTCCTAATTTAAAACTTAAATGCAAATAAAGTATTTCAAAAGGATAGGAATCAGAGGAAAATCCTAAACAACTAAGCTGCTGCATCATCTTCCTCCAAAGCTTGCTCTAGGGGCACCTCATCCACCTTGATAATGCTAATTCTTACCATTATCTAAGCATCATTTTAGTAGCAAAATCAACTCTTCTTTAGCTTATTACTTGCTTAAATCCTCTCTTTTATTTAGTTTTAGTATTTATCTATATTTTGGGCTACATTACGTAAATAATACTCTAATCCCTTGTTTTCTTTGATCTATTTTGATGTTAGGAAGATCCTCCATTACATTGAAGAGCCTCGATGATCCAGGAAGTCATTGATTTAACAGTCATTTTCGCTTAAGCGAGAATAATTTAGCTTAAGCGAGAATGACTATCTTCTCCAAGAAGAATTCTCGCTTAAGCGAGAATAATTTAGCTTAAGCGAGAATTCGGGCAGTATATATACTCACGAGGCAGAAAGAAAAAAGGGTCTTTGGTTCTTTGGAGGCGCGATTTCACGTCTAGAGCTCATGGAGGGCGCGAGGAGCTTGTGGGAACATCTCCTCCTCTTCCTTTGGGTCTCCTTCTTCTTCCATCTTCCATGTTTGTAAGCTTTAGGGTTCTCCATGGAAATGGAGAACCAGATTCATCTTGTTAGGGTTAGATGTAGCCTATGAACTCTTATGTAATGAATGATTGTTTCGTATTTATAAATGCCTTTTCTATCTATTACTAGTATTCTTGTTTCCGATCTTAAAGCTTGCATGTAATGGGGACGTTCATGACTTGATTTTGGGGTTTCATTGAGCCAGGGATGGGATATGAAATCTTGAACTGAAACAAGAGTCCTTGTGGGTCATTGAGCCAGGGATGGGATATGATTCACATGTTGTCTTAGATCCTAGTTCTTAATGCGGGTTTGCTTGTTAGATTGTCCAAGGGATTGGAGTTTGATAAGGAAAACCTAGGCTCTTTCACCTAAGGGATTAGGGCTAGAGTGTTTTAGTGGATTGACTTTAGTAAATTGATAGAGAGGAGATGAAATTGGTTAAACACAAGAGTGCATTGGTGAAAACTAACCTTAACAGTGTCATTTCATACCATTTCTAGTCTTTTCCATTTCCAAGTGCCTTCAATACCAAAGTCCAACCTTGTAATTACTTGTGAATTTATCTTTTTGCACATATTCTTAAATGATGAGTTGTTCTTGAGTCTAGATGAGTTGTTAATCGCACAATTTTCTAGTATTACGAGTCTCTTGGGAAAACGATACCTGGTCTTACCACGGTTTATTACTTGAACGATTTGGTGCACTTGCCAAAGAGATTAAGAAGTTTTTGGCGCCGTTGCCGGGGATTCGTGTCAATACTAGACTTTTGTGAGGTTTCTAACTTCTGTAGACTTGATTTTGTATATAGAACTAACTCTTTTGTTGTAAATAGATTTTCACTTTTATTTGGGCTAATTTGTGGCTTTAGCCTAGTTGTGTCTAAGTGTATGCAGGGAGATGTTCACATAAGGAGGACTGCAGCCTCAAAAGCATCATGAAGACCCTGAGATTAAAGGAATTATAGGACACAAGGAGACAACTATGTTGAGCATCACAAGCTGCCCCAAATTCTTCCTCCCTTGAAGATGCTCCAAGTGCTAAGTAAAAGATAAACAAGAAAGGGAGAAGAAAAAGAGAAAGACTAGTCACCACCACCCTTTGATGAGAGGCAAGGAACTCAAGCCTAGCAAGCCAAAGTTGATCAAGAGGATTGAGTGTTTTAAGATTTCAAGGTAGTGGAAGGGCAAAAATGAAGATTCTTATGCTATGAGAATTGATTTGGTGACTAGAAAGTGATTCAAGAAGAGTTGGTGAAAGGAGCACACCAACAACAACATTTGCACTTCATTGAGTAAACCGTCAAACTAATGACGTTAAACAAGCGCTTTTGGGAGGAAACCCAATTTTCTTACCCTTTTTACTTATGTTTGTGTCATTTTTGTGTCATTTGCATTCTTGGTTTATGTTATGTATGTTGTGTTTGGTTGCATTTTCGTGATTTTTGAGTTGTAATGTTGTTTTTGTGGTTTGTATAAGTGTATTATGTTAGTTTTAGCTTGGTTTGTGTGTAAGTGCATTGAATGAAGGTGTAGAAAAAAAAAATCATAGGGTGAGTGGCCAATCTCGCAAGAATCTGCATTATTTTCGCTTAGGCTAAACTTTCTCGCTTGGGCGAGATATGCAGAAAACTGAAAAATAAGTTTTGCTGATATTTTCGCTTAAGCTGAAACTAAGTCGCTTGGGCGAGATTTAGACTGAAAGTTGGGGTGCCACTGGAATATTTTCGCTTAAGCTAAAACTGAGTCGCTTGGGCGAGATTTAGGCTGAAAGTTGGGGTGCTACTGGAACATTTTCGCTTAAGCTAAAACTTTCTAGCCTGGGCGAAAAATTCTTCTGTAAATTTAGCTTAAGCTAAAAGTTTTTAGCTTAAGCGAAAAACTGATATGACGCCCAACACCTTAAAAAACTGGTTCTGCACCTAATTTTTGTTGATTGATTTTGAGTTTTCTCTTGCTTTTCACTCTTTCACACACTTCTTTTGATGTGTTTTTAAACCTTTTTGTGTTGTTGTACCTTTGGGAAGCTTAATTTTAAGACTTCCCTCTATGTTCATGTACTTTTGTCTTTGTTTGTTTTGACTTTCATTGTTTTGTTTCTTTGCTTTCTTTTGCACATTTCTTTTAGTATGTTTTTGGACCTTTCTCTTCAATTGTTGACTATGAGATACTAATTTTACTTTGAGCTTTCTTGTTACAGGATAAGATCTTCCTTAGGAATTAAAGAGTTCAAAACCACCATTGGTCAACCTTTGAGGCATGCCTGAGCTAAGAAACATATGACTTGAAGATTTTGCTGCTCGTGCAGCATGGCCTGGGGGCCAGGCCCCTACTGATGGGGGAGGTGGAGCAGTTGCGGAGTATAAGCTACTGGAGGAGGAAGATGTTACATATGAAAAGTGAAGCTAATGTTCTACACTGTTGGAGCTGCAAAGAGTCCATTTTGATCGGTTTTTCAGTTTTAATTTCCAGTTCTTATTTACTTTCAGTTTTTTTGTTTTTGATTTCTTTTTGACTTGCCTAGTGGATAGTTCTTTTGCAATTGGTTTGGTGATTCGAGTGAATCATATGTTATCCTTGAATTGAATACAAATCTTTTGTGCTTGCTCTTTATCTATGAAAATTTCTTTGAAAATTTAATTGAGATTATGTGGTTAAGTTTGTTGAATAGAGGTTGTGGTTGCTTGTATATGTTTAGATGGATGCTTGGTTTTAATTGTGATCAATATTCTTGGCATGATGTTTATCAAACTTTGGAACCCTGAGTAAACCTGTGAGATGTTGTGCCCAGAGTTTATTGTTGAGTGCTATCACTTTGAAATCACAGTTGATTTTGCCTGAGTTTCTCTATTTGAACTATTTGCTTGCTTGTTACAAATGATCAAGGCCATCTTGTTCTTCAACCTCTTCTACATTTTTGAGCCTAAAAGCCAATGCAAAACACTTGAACCTTGAAGAAAAACTTTCTCACCCCTGGAACCTTAAGCTTATTGAAAAATCCTTAACCTCCTTACCTTGAGTTGAGATGAACATATATGTTAGGATAAGGAGAATGGTTTAAGTTTGGGGGAGTTTTTGAAATAAGGGAGCATTGAAAAAATAGCAAAATGAGTCAAAAAGAAAGAAAAAGAAGAAAGAAGAAGAAGAGAAAGAAAAATGAATTCATTGAAAAAGAATTGGGAAATAAGTTGAGAAGTGGTTTATCCAATTGTGAAGCAAAGAGAGAGACTGATGCTATATCATGAAGTAAATTGTTTTATCTCTTAGCTCAAGGTGCTTTGTTGTCCAGAAAAACTAATTTTTCTTCTTAGCCCAGCCACATTACAAGCCTTAAAAAGTCCTTGTGATGCTAACTTGCTTGTGAATGTGTTTGATATTGTGAAATGAACGGCAAGTTTAATTTGTGTAACACTGTGATAGTTGAGAGTTAGACACACATCCTTATACACCATTGTGCTTGAGTGAAACACTTTTCTTGGTGAAGGATGGTTCCATGCATTCAATGAAAACATCTTGCCACGTTTGTTGATCTATCAATTACATCTATCTTGTGATTTTAAATTGTGAGCACCATGATTGAAGTTTAGCTTGCTAAGGCCATTTTATCTCTTGAATGTAATTTCCAAGTTGAGCAAGCATGATTGATTTTGTTTATTTGATTGAAACTATGCTTGAGTTGCTAGACTATCGTGATTGAATTGTTTACTACGTGAAGTACTTTTGCTTGAGGACAAGCAAAGTTGTAAGTTTGGGGGAGTTTGATAATGCTAATTCTTACCATTATCTAAGCATCATTTTAGTAGCAAAATCAACTCTTCTTTAGCTTATTACTTGCTTAAATCCTCTCTTTTATTTAGTTTTAGTATTTATCTATATTTTGGGCTACATTACGTAAATAATACTCTAATCCCTTGTTTTCTTTGATCTATTTTGATGTTAGGAAGATCCTCCATTACATTGAAGAGCCTCGATGATCTAGGAAGTCATTGATTTAACAGTCATTTTCGCTTAAGCGAGAATAATTTAGCTTAAGCGAGATTGACTATCTTCTCCAAGAAGAATTCTCGCTTAAGCGAGAATAATTTAGCTTAAGCGAGAATTCGGGCAGTATATATACTCACGAGGCAGAAAGAAAAAAGGGTCTTTGGTTCTTTGGAGGCGCGATTTCACGTCTAGAGCTCATGGAGGACGCGAGGAGCTTGTGGGAACATCTCCTCCTCTTCCTTTGGGTCTCCTTCTTCTTCCATCTTCCATGTTTGTAAGCTTTAGGGTTCTCCATGGAAATGGAGAACCAGATTCATCTTGTTAGGGTTAGATGTAGCCTATGAACTCTTATGTAATGAATGATTGTTTCGTATTTATAAATGCCTTTTCTATCTATTACTAGTATTCTTGTTTCCGATCTTAAAGCTTGCATGTAATGGGGACGTTCATGACTTGATTTTGGGGTTTCATTGAGCCAGGGATGGGATATGAAATCTTGAACTGAAACAAGAGTCCTTGTGGGTCATTGAGCCAGGGATGGGATATGATTCACATGTTGTCTTAGATCCTAGTTCTTAATGCGGGTTTGCTTGTTAGATTGTCCAAGGGATTGGAGTTTGATAAGGAAAACCTAGGCTCTTTCACCTAAGGGATTAGGGCTAGAGTGTTTTAGTGGATTGACTTTAGTAAATTGATAGAGAGGAGATGAAATTGGTTAAACACAAGAGTGCATTGGTGAAAACTAACCTTAACAGTGTCATTTCATACCATTTCTAGTCTTTTCCATTTCCAAGTGCCTTCAATACCAAAGTCCAACCTTGTAATTACTTGTGAATTTATCTTTTTGCACATATTCTTAAATGATGAGTTGTTCTTGAGTCTAGATGAGTTGTTAATCGCACAATTTTCTAGTATTACGAGTCTATTGGGAAAACGATACCTAGTCTTACCACGGTTTATTACTTGAACGATTTGGTGCACTTGCCAAAGAGATTAACACACCTCTGCTCACATCCAAGTGGATGATCATTGCAAAAGAAAAGCATACCCAAGCAAAACACAAACATAAAAGCAAGGGTGAGCTAGATATAAGAATCATGTTATAGTAGTCACATGCAACGTGCAAGTAAAGACAGATACACTATACTACACAAACATGACTTGTTGCACTTAAACTTGACTCGTCCGAACTTAGAATGATTGCCGAGCTATGGCGGGTCGTGCACTCGTGGTGGCCTCTACTGCTTTGCAAAGCCGTTGCCAATGGGTTTCACCCTACCACACTCACGAGGTTAGTCCGTTATCATTCACCTTGGGCCATAGTGGAAGCACCCAAGACTAGGACCTCCTGCTACTACTCACGACATAGTCCAATCCTCTCTACTTGAGAATGATCGACCATTGTAGTTCCAGGATCACCCCCAAGACTGAGCTACCATGCAAATCATTCTAAACACTAAGGGCACCACCATGAATCTTCTCCTTGAAGATCATGGAATTACGTCCAATACTATAGGGCACTACCATGTAACTTCCTTAGAGATCCATGGAATTACGTCCATCAACCATACTTTTAAACCACATACTTTCATTCACCAAACATGTCTCATACACTCACATACTTTCAATATAATCACATTACCACATCATACTATGCATTCCCAACATTTCACACACTTGATTCAATCGAAAAGAGAACAAAAGAGAAGACTGGACTCAAAGGATTCGCATAGCGCACCCTCACTCGCAAGGCAAATTAACTCGCTGAGGTGTTGTACCTCATGTCCCTCGCATAGCGCACCCACTTAACTCGTTATGCAAATTAACTTGCTTAGGCTACAGGCCTCAGTTCTTCTCGCATAGCGAACCCAGGTCGCCATGTGAGGGCCTAGACAGAGAGCACACCCTTAAACCCTCTTGCTTTGCGCCCATCTCGCTCTTCGAATTAAAAGGGCAGTGGTTCCGGACCACCACTAGTTCCATAGCGACAGAGGATTCGCCAGGCGAATCCACAAACAGAGAGCAACACCCTCTGGTCATTTGCACAGCGCACCAGCTCGCACAACGAATGACTCAAACAGTGAGCACTCTCTACAAGGTCTCGCTATGCGAGACAGCTAGCATAGCGACTCTACATCATCTGAAGAACGCAAATTCTGCAAAATCACACACTCACACTAGCCCTTACCATTTCTAGGCCTCTTGACCAACTTCTAAGACCTCCAATTCGTGTATTAAGCTCAATTACACCTGCCTAGATGATCTTAAACCTCCCCATTACTAATCTAAAGTGATTAAGATCAAGTTTTATCTTTTAAAACATCAATTTCTATACTTAAGGACCCAATTTCAATTTTACCACTTCTAACATGTTCTAGTCCAGTTTTATGATCCTAACAAGTCACAATTGACTTGCCTAAGAGGTCTCAACAACCCAAATGTGCACAGAACCCCTACTCCCCAAAATCACTACCTCACTTCCTCTCAAGGTGACCCAAAACTCTACCAGTTTACTCAAAACAGTGCGTACTGATCTTACCTTCCACTTGAGTACCCCTTCAACAGAACACATACACCCAACATACCCAATTTCAGATATCCACTTCATGCAAATAACTACACAGTCACTAATTTCGGCATCACAGATTATATAGTCAAGTTCACATAATGCATCATATACCCTAGCAAGTGAAATACCACTCCAAACAACATATCAGTTCAGATTTCAACACACATGCACACCATACACTAAAAATCAAAAGAATGTCTAGCTCCCCTTACCTTGGAGTAAAATCGCACAGCTCACTGAAATGCCCTAACGGTACCTCTCACAGCGAGAACCCGAACAACCACCGAAATGGTGATGGAAACAACTCTTAGAGTTAGAACTGAGTAGAAATGGAAGAAGGGAAAGCAAGAAAGCACATGCAACCAACAAGAACATACGTCTCCATTCAAGAACAGTAAAGAGGAGGTTGCATGGAGGGACTTACCAACTTAGAATCCAAAACTGATCGGATGGTTTTGAAGCCCTCTACGTCGCAGACGTTTGAGCACCACCTAAAACGAAATCTACTGGTTTAGTGAAATGAGATTGAAGAGAGAATGATGTGAGGTTGTAGAGAGAAGGCAGAGAAAAGAGAAACTGAGTTCTTAGAGAGAGAATGATGTATTGAAGTTAATAGACCAGGAGGTTTGAAAAGCCCTTTTGTTTTAAGTCTGGTCCTATTAACTTAAGGCACCCCTTGAGCTCTATTTTTAGGTCCTCACAAAAAGTCTTACTATAATTATGTTATGACATAATTTTTATATGGGACGAATTATAACCGAAGATAATAATAAACTATTTTAATACCATCTCATTGAAAATATGCTTATATTACACAACTTTTATATAGGACGAATTTTAACCAAAGATAATAATAAACTATTTTAATACCATCTCATTGAAAATATGCTTAGTCACTAAGCGTTTGAGAGATGTTCATACTTATATACTTGTATAATATACTTGTGTATGTTTGTCACCCTCCTAAATTATATATATATATATATATATATATATATATATATATATATATATATATATATATATATATATGATATAAAAGTTTTTATTTAATTAATAGACGAGTAATTTATTTAACAATATTATAGCGAATTTACATCTTCCTTCCTTCTTCCACTTTTATTCAAAATCTTCAAATTTCATATTATAAACCTAATTACTAATATGCCCTTTGTTAACTTATCATTTTCCATGTTTATATGGACCGAGAGGTTCGTGCCCGGTGGCAAGTAATGGAAGACGCAATGGTTTGTGATTTACGGACTCTCCACGTATACGGATAAAGCACCCGTCTCGCCACGTCATCCTTCCCCTCCTTTTCTCTTCCGTGTCCGTTTGCCCAAATAACCTCTTCCACCATTTTATTTCACTGTTTCTTTTTTTTCCCTCTCTTTCTTGCGCTAACTACAACTCAATCTTCTCTCGGGTTCTGCACCACACTACATGGCAGTAACATTGCGCGGCAGCAATAACTTTCTCTCGTTAAGGTGATGATCGATTTCTCCTTCACTCTTTCTTTCTTCCATTCTATCTTTCTTGCATTCCTTCTTTCTCTTGCTGGTTACGAATTACGGTTCTTTGCTGAGTGTGGAGGCGCCTAGGTTTTCCATGTAGTTTAATGTTCATAATTGAATCATTTGCTTGTTGCGTATATAGCTTTTCGCTGATGTTGCTTGACCGAATTTGTGACGGTAATTGTAGTTCGGGAAGTGTTTCTTCATTTCCGTATTTATCACTTTGCCTGTTGCAGCATGGAAATGAGCGTTTTCAATCCGTGAAGAATGAAATAGTTGAGACTATTTATGGCTTGCGATGATTGTTTTCTTGCAATTTCTTTAGGTAATAATGATACGGCTATGTTTTGTTATCGAGTTTGAGAGAGTTGAATGACAGAAGGATGTAATTCGTAATTACCATATCCGTTGCACCACCTCTTCAAGACATAGTGTATTTGGTTTTCGTATTTACTGCATTCTCTTTGAGCTGAGTTTTTGTATATGATTCATCGTTTATGTGCTGGTGTTAATTGTAAATCTACTGGCAGCTCTTCGAATTGTTGGCTTTCAAATGGCTCCCCTTACGCAGGGAAAAAAGTGTCCAAGTTAGATTGCCTACTATTGAGTAAATGGGGGAGTTCAAGAAAGGGATGCCTCATACGATATGATTTTTTATTGAGCGGCAATCCTGGTTTAGGTTGTAGAAAGTGTTATTTGGTGTTTTCTAACCCTAGAAGGAGGGTGCATCTGCTACCGTTTGCCTCCTCTGATGACAGTGTCACTACCAATGGGAGTCTTCAAACTAGCACCGGTACTGGTTTAGAAAAAATGAGGGTGAAACTGAATAGGTCACTGGAAGATGAAGAGTTTTGTGAAGGACTTGTCCAAGCTTTATATGATGCAGCCAGGGTTTATGAACTGGCAATTAAAGAGCATAAATCATTCTCACGAATGTCCTGGTTTTCAACAGCCTGGCTTGGGGTTGACCAAAATGCATGGGTGAAGGCACTGTCTTGTCAGGTATGGCATTTACCGTGTCAGATATTACCATGACTTTTGTTAGGTTGTATAATTTGGGCCATATATCACGTGTAAGTTCAACACGCATCTGTGAATACTAAATTTTGACTGACAGCCTTTTGAAAGCATGCCGTTGTCTAATTCATGCGAACATAGACAAACACAAGCTAGATAAATTGTATAAGTAAGAGGAGTGGACAATAGGTTTTATTTTGCATGCCTTTGTTGATATTCTGACTAAAAGATGCACCAACATTTGTCAACAAATAAGAACAATTGTGGTTTCTAGAAGAAACTCTCCATTATTAGGCATGCACCTGTGAAAATTATAATTGCAATTATGAAAATTCAATTAAAACACGCTTCTTGGATATTACTAAAAACAACAAAACATATAATTCATTGTCATCATCTGTTACTTTCTATTGTTTACATATGGGAACAGTCCTATCAATTTCATTCCTTTCTTGATATCATTTATAAAGAGAACACTTTTCATTTCAAAAGATAGTGTTTCTTTGTATGTTAAACATACTTCTGTTTTTTATTTTTCAATATTTTTTATAGGTAGTTGAGTCTTTATATAATTTATCACACTGTCTTCTTAAAGGATAGGACTAGAGAATTTGGCTTCATCGTCATTATTTTTCTTTTTTAAAATTATCTTCCTAATGAAAAACATTTGCACTGATGGAAACTAATTATATATTGCTGTAATATGAATGCTTCATTATAAATTAATCTGAGTCATATTTCTTCTATTGCCTTTGCTAAGACAATGCTGTGACCTCATTAGTCATAACTCACAAGTCACTTGAGCTCATTGTTTTTAAAATTTCAAAATTCTAGAACAACTGAGAAACAGGTTACATAAATTCTCTCAGGCTGCTGTGTACTCCTTACTGCACGCTGCAAGTGAAATTTCATCTCAAAGCGATGGTAGAGACAGAAATGTCAATATATTTGTTCAAAGGAGGTAGCAATGTTTCTTCGTATTTCGTTTCATTCTTACCTGCTTCCATTGAACTTTGCAAACAATAATACGTCTGACTTATTCATCAGAAGGAATTCAAATTTTAAGCTTCAATTTGTGTGTTGAGTAAACTTGTGATAGATGTACAGTAATTATTTCATAAATAATAACATAAGTGGTTTGTTCATTTTATATCTTATATCAGAGTGTGTTTTCTACAGCTATTTTACATCTTATTATCAAATTCTAAAGTTTAAAAGCATTAATTTTGTCTTTATTATGAAATCTAAGTTTTTAATGAATTTGAGGGGATCAAGATCCTTTGATTTTAATTTTTAGTGACAGGTACTTTTCCCCTTATTTTTCATGTTGGAGCAAAATATGGAAAAGTTGTTTAAAGACTACACACTGTTGGATTTATAACTGTATCCCATGCTGTTCAAAAGTGTTTCCGGGATCCAGTTCCCAATGAAGCATGGACAAGTCTCTTGTTTAAATTGTTCTTGTTGGAAATGTTTGACACTAACATGTCCTCAACACTTGTCTAACATGTCTCAAACACTTATTATCAAAACTGTGCTCCTCATTATGTAATTTTGGAAGGTTTTTATTTTTATCCTTGATGTAGTTTTATTCTTTATTGCAGTTGTATCTTGCTATGGAAACTAGGATGATGTATTTAAAAACAATCCCATAATTACAAAGGGATTTCTTCTTAGAATTAGTTCTATATATTTCCTAAAATAAACAATAGACTCATGTATTAATAGGACCAATGGCCTCAATATTGAAATACAGAAGACATATATTATTCTTTCTGAATTTGAGACATCTTGTTAGGTGTCAAATTGAAAAAGTATTTGTGTGAATTTGGACACTTAAGCTGACACTTCTACTGGGTACTTGAGCCAACACCACTAAATTTATGGACACACTAATATTATTTAAATTGTATAATTTTTTTAACTTTAAGAAAAGTCAGCTAAATGTATAATATAAATATTAAAAGATAATGCCTCTTATTTTTATGAGACTTATTAACGTATGTAAAATTTAGAAAGTGGGTTTAAAAAGGAGTATATATTTTGTCACTCATATTTTATTTCATCAGACTCTATCTATCATTCAGGTAAGTGTTTTGCTTCTTAGCCAATTCATATCAGAACCATCTGGTTTGAATTTTGGAATGAAAGTTTAAGGTAGCAGTAAGTAACTTCTGCTTTAACTTTCATGAGGAAGTTTCAAATCAAACATACTAATTTTAACTATACAAAATGTTTGTATACTTGTAAATTTCTAAACCATTTTGATTGCCTTATAGTGCTTGATTCACCAAAACGATTCATGGATATTTTTTCTTTTTTTATGTTTGTTTAATTTTAATATTTTATACTACTCCTTAGAGCTTTGAGCCTAAAACTTTTGCAAATGTTGCATTGATTCAGTTTGCTAAGGCTATCTTCTCCCCTGGAGAGTTTAATTAGAGAAAAATTATCAGCCAAGCACCCTGAAGCATATGAATGGTTTTGGTCTGAGCAAGTTCCAGCTGTAGTGACATCCTTTGTTGACAAGTTACAAGGGGATGGACGCTTTTCTGTTGCCACTGCTTTGTATGATTTATCTTAACTTATCTATATATTGAGATATTAACTGTTACTGATCAGTTTTTTTTCTTTGATATCATTATCATTATTATTTTTTTCAGATGCATTAATGATCTTTTAACTGAATTTACAGGTCTGGAAAAAATGTGGGTGTAAGCAGTGGAAGTGACATATCACTTCTTCTGCTAGCACTAACGTGTATTTCTGCAATTGCTAAACTTGGTCCATCAAAAGTTTCTTGTTCACAATTCTTTTCAATGATCACAGAAATAACCGGTAGTTTGATGGACATGCTAGTTGGTTTGATTCCTGTAAGTCAAGCTTATAATTCCATAAAAAACATTGGTCTGCATAGAGAGTTTCTTGTACATTTTGGTCCTCGGGCTTCATCATGTAGAGCTAAAGAGAAGTGGGGTTCAGAAGAGGTTGTTTTCTGGGTAAATCTTGCTCAGAGGCAGCTGCAACAAGCTATTGATAAGGAGAAAATATGGTCAAGATTGACAACATCGGAAAGTATTGAGGTTAGTTATCTTCAATTTCGAAGAGTGCTTGCTTTTGTCCACTCTAGAGAGGTCATGCTGGATTAAATGTCCAGGAATACTGAATTTAGAAAAAAATTATGGAAACTTTGTGTTTTTGAGGCTCGGTTGAGTACAAACTTGAACAAACAGGAAGTTTCACCTTATGAGGATTTTCCTCCTTCAATCAAAACACTAAAAGTTACAATCTCACATCTTAATTACCTTCTACAAATGTGAAATTCAACTTGTGTAACACTAAAACTGTCACATCATGAGCTATAATTTCTTATTCTGAAATTAATACACAAATAACTGCCTCGTCTTAGTTATCAATCCCGGATTGTGGCAGAGTAGCCAACTCCAAGGGAGATAGGGGGATGACTTCTTTTCTAATATATTTCTGGCTTAAATATGCTCAGTCCCTCAAATATAGGTCATTTTTAGTTATACTAAAAATTGCTTTTGTTAGTCTCCAAATTTCAGAAAATGATCTTTTTGGTCCCTTGTCACTCACGGCATTACACTATTTGCTAGTGTGGCTAACAACATCCATGTCAACCGTACATTTATATAAATAAGGAGCTGATCCCATATAATCAAGAATATCTAGGTTATATGTGTATTATTGAGTACATTTTTATTTATTACTTAATAATATCTTTGTTATTAGAGGATATCACATATCTTTGAAAGTTAGTTTTTTAGTTCTCGCTAAAATATATTTTATTCCTAAAATTTTAGGTCAAATTTTATTTTAGTTCCCCAAATTTAAAAAGTATTTTTTTAGTCTTTCAAATGAAAAATCGACATTTTAAGTCTCTACTTGAGAAAAATAAAAAGGGAATACACACACATATACGTATTAAAGATCTTGAAGAGCCTCCCTTAGGTTTTCATAGTTATATAGAAACTGATCTGATACAATAAAAGGAAGGAAAGAGTAAAAAACAAGTAAAGGGAAATCTAGGACCCTAGGTAGAGATAGGTACAAACCAAAATAACTTATAATAAAGCTTACTTAGGCTATTTTGAACCTATTCTAACATTGCCTCTCAAGTTAGAGCATACAAATTGTATGCACTAAGCTTGAAACAAATAAATTCAATTTGAGGCCCTCTCAACAATTTGGTTAATACATGAACAAGTTGATTATTGGATCTGTCAAATTTGGTACCAATCTCCTTTGATAACAACTTTTATCTAATAAAATGACAATCCATCTATATGTGTTTGATCCTATCATAGAACACAAGATTAGAAGCAATGTGAAGAGCTTCTTGATTATCGTCTTCATTTGTTGAATCTCACAAAATTTAATTCTTAGGGGAACTGTTTTACCCACTCAAGCTCACAAGTGGAAGATGCCATTGCCTTTTATCCAACTTCAACAATTGATTGAACAAGAAATAATATTCAGATTCAACTACATTTTGTTTCTTGCCTTTCCAAGTAATAATATCTCCAATGAAAAGTATAATGTCTCTCCATAGGGATGCAGCTCAATCAACATCATAATACCCAAATAGTTGGGTATTCCTTTTATCTTCATATAGTAGACCTTGTCTTGTCTTGGAGTGTTTTGAAGCTATCTTAGGACACGGATATAAACATCCAATGATCAATAAAAGGGATGTACATGAACTGATTCAAAGTTGTTAGAAAACATTGTTGGTCACTTAAACCTATTCATATAACAAAAAGGTTGACACAGATTATGAGTCAATTTTTTTTTTTTTAAATTTTCCATCCCTTAATTTTTTACATAAAGGAGTTGAATGAAACCAAATTTTCACATTTAGTCTTGAATTAGAGCTATTAATTAATTTATTTTTTAATTTGATGGACTAAAATAAAATTTGACCTAAATTTGAGAGATTAAAAAATATTTTAGTCGAAAATTTGAAAATTGAATTTCTATATCAGTATTTTAGTTATACTTGTTATTGTTGATGTAGACATCGCTAGCCATGTCAGCAACAAGAATAATACCGTTAGTGCTGAGGGATCAAAAAGAACAATTTTTGAAATTCATGGACTAAAAAGTGCAACTTTTAATTTGGAGCACTAAAAGAAAAAATAACCCAAACTTGAATGACCAAAACCACATTGAAGCCTATACTTCTTAATTTACGTTAAATAATCAATGCCATATATATATGTGATCTATACTTTTCTTGGCCTTGATCAGAACATGAATTAACTGTGTTATTGCTAGAGAATGTTAGCGGTCAAACCCTGTGTTCTCATTTTGAAATTGCCTCCCTTGGGTGAAACTAT